>NC_056743.1:1706321213-1706486213 GCF_019279795.1 Protopterus annectens | reverse complement strand
AGAGCATCTCTTGGTGACTCCCCGGAGGAGAGATAAGAGCAAAGTATTTGCTGCATTTGTTGTTGGGGGGGGGGGGGCAAGACAAATACATTTTAGCAAGGCTGGCCCCAGAAAATGAAGATCATGTTCGCTACTGATAAATTGGGAGACCACTCATGGGGAATTAGAATAGATCTGCTGAGTCTGTCTGCTAGTACACTGGTTTTCCCCGGTATGTGCACTGCAATGAGAAAACTGTATGAAGTGATCGCCCAATTCCAAACCCTCATGGCCTCTATGCACAATAGAAAAGAGCAGGTTCCTCTTTGTCTGTTGACGCACCAGCACCAGACTACTGACATGCTGTCTGCATGAAATGCAATAGTCCCCAGAGGGAGAATGTCCTGAAAAGCTTGCAACGCCAGAAGGACTGCTTCTATCTCTAGGACATTGATATACAACTTCTCCAGAGGAGACCATGTGCCTTGGACCATCTTTCCCAAAAAATGCCCCCTTACCTTAGCTGGGAACAGTCCATGGTCACAGTGGCAAGTGGAGGGAGGGTGAATGGTCTTCCCAGAAACAGGTCATTGGACTGCATCCACCAACGAACATATTTGCAGACTGGGGTGAGTCTTATGGGAAACAATAGGGGCTGGTAAAGTATGGACTACTGTACAGCCAAGGTTCACTGAAGGATTCACTTAAAGAATCTTGCTACAGGAACTAGAAGAATGGCAGCTGACATTGACCCAAGAGCTTGTAGTACTTGCTGGAGGGTGATGGGTGAGACAGTATGGCCCTTACTTGATTTCTCAAGGATGTGCTGTGATGAAGAGGTAAGCATGCCAACTGGGTTCTAGTATTCAATAGATCACTAGAGTCCCTATACATTCCAGGGTCTGTACAGGGACTAGGCTTGATTTGGCATAGTTTACTGAGATGACCAAGGTGTTGGAAATCTTGAGCAAGTAATCCCTGGTTTGTAGAAGTTGAAGCTTGGATGGGGTGGTGAGGAGCCAATCGTTGAAATACAGTAAACCTGGAATCCTTAGAGTCTCAAGTGAGCTTCAACTATTGCCATGCATTTGGTAAAAACCCTGGGGGCTGTGGTAAGACCAAAGGGCAGTACTCTGAATTGATAATGATTGGCTTCCAGCCAAAATTGTAGAAATCTCCTGGATCACCTGTCTATTTTGATGTGATAGTAAGCATCCTGGAGATCTACAGAGCATATGCAGTCGTCCTTGCACAGAAGAGACAGGATGGACTGAACTGTAACCATTCAGAACTTTGTCTTCTTTACATACTGGTTCAAGCTGCTTAGATTCCCTGTTTTCTTTGGCACTAAAAAGAAGCGTAAGTTCCAAATCCTATCTGTTCAGGTGGGACCTCCTGGATGACTCTTTTGTAGCAGTTTTCATATTTCCTGAGCTGCATCTTCCCTCTGACTGGGTGGAACGTGGGAAATTTCTTTCTTTGAACAGGAGGAGGAAGAGAAAATGGCATGTAGTAACCTCTGGATATGATTCTTAGCACCCTTTATTTTTTGAGATATCTGTCCAGGTGTGTAGGTGCAAAGAGAATCGATCCCTGACTGCCTCCAGAGGGAGACAGTCAGGCAACACTTCAGGAGCACTGATGGGGGCTATCAGAGAAGGAATCTCTGAAGCTCTGACTTTGCGGGCCACCTCTGCCCCTAGGGCAACATCGTCCATTGAAACGTCCTCCTCTGCTTTTGGAGGAAGTATCCCCACGTGAGTCCTGGAAAGATCCCTGAGGTTTTCGGAACCACATCTTCTTACTGCCTCATTGGTTTCTGGAGAAAGCATGTTGAGGGGTAGAAAACTTCATTCCTATGTCAGACAAGGTCTTCCCTTCCTGTTCGCTGTGGGTGAGTGCATCTTTAAGTGACAGCCCGAACAAGGAAGAGCCATCAAAGGGGGCATTTATGAAGGATGCCTTGAAGGGTTCCACAAAATTGCATAGCCTCATCCAAGCATGTCTCCTAAAGGTTATGCATGAACTGGCAACTCGTGAGGCACCTTCTGCTGCATGGAACATCAGCCTCATTGATGCATTAAAATGGACAGAAGAGTGGCCAGATGCAGAGAAACATTCTTGAGATCCTTTGCAGACATGGACTTCAAGACAGTATTTGAAAGTTCCTTCGTCAAATCTCTCTGCAGATGAGTAAAGTGCTAGCTAGTTTAACAACTTCAGCACGAACATAGCTGAGACGTTCACTCACTTTCTAAATCTGTCCATCACTCTGGACTCCCTGTTTGGTGGATGGACAGGGGAGCCACAACTATAGCATCAACAAGGATTCCCTTGCTCCAATGAGGTCAATTAGGAGGGGGAACTAAAAACTTGTACGGGGTTTTGGGGATGGGCTCAACAGTGTTCTGCTCCTTCCAAGACCAGTGGGAAACTAGGTCAACAAGTTCATCTGCTGGGGGAGGGGGTCACCCACACACTGATGGTCCAGCACTGAAGCATTGAGAAACACAGATTCCTTAGGAGAAGGAGATTGGAAATACCAGCCGCTCTTCTGTTTGAGGATTTCAAAGATGTCTCCAAAGGAGACGTCATCAGGTGGTGATCTAGGGGATCCTTTTCCCTCATTAAAATCACTATCTTCTGTGACAGACTCAATGGGCATGTCTATGTATCTCTTCTTACACATCCTCTTCCAAGGGACCTCTCCGGTGGGGTAATCAGAAGGGGGGAGGGGATTCCTCTGTGGAACCTGTCTGGAAGCTTCCTGGAACTGGCTGTCCCTGAGGAACAGTTCTGATGGGCTCAGAGCCCAGATCCAATGAGGGGCGATGGTTAGGATCCGAGATAAGACAGGACGGATCTCTGTGTAAAGAGAAAGTCCTTTCTACCACCTGGAAAGCTGATAGACAAGGGGAAACCTCTCTTCCCTTTCTCGGAGCTGAAGCCACTGCAGAAGAAAGGTCTGGGTCATCCCCCGATCCGAGCCTCATAGGGAGAATTGGGTCTCAGGTCCAAGGCTTCAAGGGGGAGCGATGGAACCAACAAAGTCAGGGCTGACCTCTACATCAGAGGAGAACTGATCAGGGGCACAGCTAGATTCAAAGAGGAGAGCTTCCTCAGATCTGACACCAAACATCTCAGGGATCTCACATCCTGGGACTCCAAAACCATAGGTCGGATCAGAGAATGAGAAATAATGGGATTAGCAGGTGCACTAATAGATCCATGAGGGGACAGAGCTGGCAGGACCCCAATACAGATTTGAGTCCTGAGAAATTTCTGCATCATCCTATCCACATCGGCCTCCATCAAGCTCCTCCAAGACCTGGATGATGCTGTGGATGTTGATCTGGAATGCATCCTTGGTGTCTGGAACAGTTGGGTAGGTAGGGCCAGAAAGACAGGTTTCAAAACGTACTCCTGAGTATAACCTCTGTTTGTCGGATCAGAAGGCTTACAATCTGAGAAGGAGGTGGAAGGTAAGGGGAACCACTACAGGAGCCAAGCCTGCTGGGTCTGAGAAGGATTATGGATCTGAAGGCGTTCCAAAGGACTTCAGATCCGAGGTGGCTGGATCTGAAAAAAGAAGTTATGTCTTACCATAACGTTACATCTGTGTTGTTCATCTTCTTTCATTTATCACTGATGGGTTCGGTTCTGACCCCTTGGAACCGAGTCAGCCTTTTTACCAAGCTCACGCCAGCCAAAAAAAGCTCTTGAGCTATGTTCCTACTGAGAATGCCCTTCTTCCTGTTACCTCATATCGAGTTTGCTAGAGAAAGAGAAGTAAAGCCGAGGCGATGTCTGCGCAAATGCCCTAGGACACCACTTGGACCCAAAGCATCCCCCAGGAGCCTTTGGAGGGGGAAGGAGGGTGGGAAGTGATGAATGAAAGAAAATAACAACACAGATGGAACATTATGGTAAGACATAACGTCTTTATCTGATGTTGTTAATCTTCTTTCCATTCATCACTGATGGGACAGAATTCCAAGCTACCTTGAGGCCTTTGGGCGGCCCGAATGGAAGAACATTCCTGAGTACCACTGAGCCGAAGGCAGTTCGCCCTCTGGAGACCAAGTCCAAATTGTAATGATTGATAAAGGTATGAGGCTTAGCCCAAGTAGATGACGTGCAGACATCATCCATGGAAGCTCTGGAATGGAAAGCTACATATGTTGCCATAGATCTAGTGGAGTGAGCTTTAACTTTTGGCATAGGTTTGTTACTTAGGGAATAGATTAAACGTATGCAGTCCCTTAGCCATTTTAATAATGTAACTTTGGAAACAGCATCTCCCAGTTTGGGCCCAGAAAAGGAGATGAAAAGTTCTTCAGATTTACAGATAGATTTGGTCCTGTCAAGATAAAATCTCAGTTTTCTATGTACGTCCCAGGAGTGCAGTACTCTCCTCTATTGCAAAGATCAGAAAAAACACATGTAGGTCAATGGTCTGGTTCATGGAGAATTCAGAAATAACTTTGGGAAGGAAGGATGGATTCGTCCAAAGTGATACTCTATCTTTAAGGCAGACCAGATAGGCCTCTTGATACACAATTTCTGAAGTTCCGAGACCCTTCTGGCAGACGTGATGGCTACCAAGAACAAAGATTTCCAAGACAAAAACCTTAGGTCACACTTCACAGCAGGTTCAAACGGTTTTTGGGTCAAAGACTGAAGGACCAAAGTGAGGTTCCATGGTTCCACGGGCTGTCTGACAGGAGGCCTGATATGAGAGGTCCCCTTGAGGAAGGCCTTGCATAGACGTAAAGAAATAAGAGGGGTGCCATCTATCCCTCTGTGGAAATTAGAAATTGCTGCTAGGTGTACTCGTACAGTAGAGGCTCCATTATCAAAAAACTTAGCCAAGTATAGAAGTACTGCAGTTACTGGAGCCGAATACAGGTCTAGCATGTTATTCCTAGAACAGATGGAGAACCTTTTCCATTTATCCTGATAGTCTTCTGGTGGATGGTTTACGAGAGGCCAGAATGATGTCTCAAACAGTCAAGGGGAGATTAGCTTGCCTGGCAATTAATGGAAGTGGAGAAATTAAGCTGTCAGCTTGAGACTGGACAGATTTGGGTGGCTCAACCCTTGGAGGTGAGTAATCAGACCTGGAAGAGGGTCCAGAATCCACGGCGTGTATACTAGGTGAGGCCGAAGAAAGGGGAACCAAACTTCTTGAGGCCAGAACGGAGCTATGAGGATCACCTTGTGTCTCAACTGAAGAGCTTTCTTTAGAAATTGTGGAATCAGAGGAATGGGAGGATAAGTGTAAAGAAGTCCCGTGGGCCAATTGTGAATTAGAGCGTCCCTCGGGGGACTCCCCCTCCCAGAAAAGTAGGACAAAATAGCTGCTGCGCTTGTTGTTCGATGGGGAGGCAAAAAGATTCCAGCAAGGCTGGCCAAAGTGGCTGAAGAATTCCACTGTCACCTCGGGATTGAGGGACCACTCGTGAGGCAGGAGGATGCATATGCTCAGTTTGTCCGCAATTATGTTGGAGCTCCCTGGGATATTCATTGCTATCAGAAAGCAGTTGGAAGCTATCGCCCACTGCCAAATTCTCATGGCTTCTCGACACAGGGGATAGGACTTACTTTCGCCTTGCTTGTTGATATACCAGACCACTGACATATAGTCTGACTGAAATGCAATTGTCTCAGAAGGAAGAGTTGAATGAAAGGCCTGCAATGCTAACAGCAATGCTCTCAGTTCCAGAACAGTGATATGCAGGTGGGCCTCTGAGGTGGACCGTGTGCCTTTCCCTTGAAATGCCCCCCCCCCCACCCGATTAGGGAAGCATCCGTGGTCACAACGGCTCTGGGCGGGGGGATTGAAATGGGCGACTACAAAGTTCTACATCTGACCTCATCCACCAAAGGAGGTCCTGTTTGCAGGAATTGGTTATACGAATCTGGTAACAGAGGGGGTGATAGTTTGGGAACCACTGACAAATAAGGAACACAACGCAGAATCCGCATATGTAGCTTTGCTAGAGGCACTATTGGAATTGAAGCTGCCACAGAAGCTAGGGCCTGAAGAATTTCCCTTGCTGAAACTTTTGTTTGACAGAGTATCACTCAGAGCTGGAGCCTCAATCAGTGGAGTCTGTGAAATGATAGTGATACTAGACAGGACTGGGTATTGAACACTGCTCCAATTAATTCTATTTGTTGTGTAGGATAAGGTTTGATTTCTCCCAATGTATCGTTATTCCCAACAATTTTGCCACAGAGACAGAGAGAGTATAATTCAGTGCTGTTACTGGAAGATGCTCGGAGGGGCTGTGAGGAGCCAGTCGTCCAAATATGGAAACACCCGGAATCCTTGTAGTCTCCTTCTCTTAAAAACGAGAGAATGGACTAAACCATGACCATCCGCAATTTGGTTTGGGTGACAGACTTGTTTAAGCTGCTGAGAACCAAAATGGGTCTCCAGTCCCCTGTCTTTTTTGGCACCAAAAATAATCTCGAGTAAAATCCGGATCCACGTTGGTCTGGTGGGACTGGCTGGATGACTATTTTTTCAGACAGCTTTATTATCTCTGAAGCTGCTTCTTCCCTTTGACTGGGTGGAATGTTGGGAAGCTTTCTGGGAAAATATGGCTGATAAGAAAGGGGAATGGTGCAACCTCTGGTGATTATACTCTGCACCCAACAATTGGTGGTAATAGATTGCCAGGCAGCTTGGTGCAAACAGAAACTACCCCTGACTGCTTCCAGAGGTAAGCAATCAGACTACTCCTCAAGAGCGCTGGTAAGGCTGTCCAGAGAAGGAATCCCTGGAGCCAAGGTTACGAGGACCCCTTCTGCCTCTATAGGGGAGTCTTCCAGAATTTCTACCCCCTCTGTCCCTGGGGGTATCATCTCCACGTCCGGCATGGAAAGGACCCTGAGATTTCTTGTGCCACATTTTCCCACTCCTCTGATTCCTGGAGAAGGTAAGTTGAGGATTGAAAAACCATAGCCCTATGGCAGACAGGGTCTTTCCATCTTGTTCACACCTGGCTAGCATGTCCTTTATTTTGGACCCAAAAAGGGATGATGCTTCGATGGGAACATTCAAAAAGGAAGACTTGAGGGGGTCCGCGAGGTCACAAATGCGCATCCATCCAGGCATGACGCCTCATGACAATGCCCAAACCTGCTGCTCTAGCCGCCCCTTCGGTCACGTGTGAAAGCAACCTCATGGACAAGTTGGAGATACGATTCCAGGGTTGCGAGCTGCAAAGCCACTTTGTCCTTGACCTTGTCAGACAACAGTCCTGCGAGCATCCCAGAGAGTTTGGAGATCAAGTCCCTATGGAGCCTCGTAAAATGTGCCAAATAGTTCAGGGACAGTATAGCAAAGGTCCCTGATGCAAAAACTCGCTTCCCAAGTCTGTCCACCACCCGGGACTCTGTTGGGCAGATGGACAGCGGGACTTTCCTCAACCAAGTCCTTTCTCGTGGCCGCCGCCACCACCATAGCATCAACTGGTAACCCTCTGGACCAATGCGGGTTCTCCTCAGGAGGGGAAAGGATTTTGACTGGTCTCCGAGGGATTCCCTCAATGGAATCAGGGTTCTTCCAAGCATGCTGCACGACGAGCTAGACAAGCTCATCAGCAGGCAGGGTCACGCAAGAGGTAGGAAGCCGGGCGCAGAAAGCCTGCAGGAACACAGACTCCTAAAATGAAGGGTTGGAGGGCTTTCAGTCACCTCTCTGCTTTAGCATTTCGGAGACATCAAGAGGTGACCGAGGTTTCCCTTCACCATTATCGTAATTCGTGCCTTCCATTAAGGACTCCTCAGGTGAGTCCATGTGCTTCCTCTTGCATGTCCTCTTCTGAGGGGGCTCTTCAGTGGGGGTCTCTGGGGAGGACTCGGAAGAGTGGGTACCCTGGACAGGGGTATCCCTGTGGCTTCTCTGCCCGGTGTGCCGGCGGGGATGGTCTGTGGCAACTGTAGCTCAGGGGTCGAAAACTGGGGTTCTGACATCAAAGGAGTGCTTCCAGAAGTGAGAGCCCTCTCCATCACGCTGAAGGCAGGCCCGCCCGAAGAGGGATGGCAGCCCGGAACCCAGAAGGACAACCTCGGAACCGGGGTCACACCTCGCTCCGACAAACCCACCCCCTCGGAGGAAGCCTCAAGCAGGATCGGTGCAGACGTGGCTATCAGCACTGAGGATGGAACCGAGGAGAACGACAGTTTCGTGCCCTGGGCCGAAGTGCCTGCCCCCCAATCCCCAGATTGAGGAAGGACCGGTTCCGCAGGAATCGAAAACCAAAGGTACAAACTTGGGGCTTGAGTGAGGTGCATTGTAGGCGCCGAGGTAATGGGTTCTGAGTAGGCTGTGGGAGCAGAAGGCTTTGGAAGTGAAATGGTCGAAGGAAGAATGTAAGATGGAGTCCGTGGAGAAACCAACCCAAGTCCTGCAAGTGGAGCATTCACTCCGGAGCAGCTCTTTTGAGTGTGCACCTTTAACCCCTAGTGGGTGTGGCTTAAGCCTTTAAAAACTAAGTTATCACCTTAGAGTTCTAGAAAACTCTCATTGAAAGAGGTCAAATATCAATAGAGTTGTGTTTGCCATCACATATGGCTCAAGACAAAATATCCTGGTACCTTGTAAGTAACATGGTTTTGGAATTATTAATGCAAATATGAACAATCCATATTTGACGCCTAGAGGAGCAGTAGGGGTTAACTGCAGAAGATTCGGCTGTAATGAGTTAGTGAGGGTATCTGCCTGGCTAACAACAGCTGGTCCACAAGATGCATCACGTCATGTTCTGACAGGCTCCTGGTGGATCAAGTGGATACTCTGGACGGACAGTCAAGACGTTCAATGAATGGGCTATACACCTGGCCCAGAAATGGATCTACTGAAGGGGAGTATCTGGTCTGTGGTGCAAGGTCTGGTGGTTTCAAGACCAGGAGTAAAGGGATCAAATCCAGTGTAGTAGGTACAATGCTCAGTGCCAAAGTGGCACTCAGAGCCAAGACAGTCGGTTCCAAAATCATAACTGACGAAGGAATCAAAGGTGTGCCCTGGGCCAAAATGGCCACATGTGCCAAAGTCGAAATAGTCACAGTGAGATCTATAATCAGTGCCGGAGGCAGGACCAGTGCCGAAACTGGCACTGGTATCGAAGGTTTCGAGATGCTCAGAGCGAGGAAGACGGAGCCGTAGAGGCAGATTTATGCTCCGAAGACAACTTTGGGACCTCTGACTTAACAGGCTTACCCTGATCACCCGATGGTGAGGAGGGAACCGAGTGGGACCACTTTTTGTCTTTAGTAGGTGGGGTTGAGACCTCCATCGCAGAAATGGCCTCTGAAAAGGTAGACTTAAGTAAACCTTTCAGTATCAGTTTACTTTTGCGCTCATTAAGACTGCATTGGCTGAAACTCTGACAAATGTCACAAGGAGGCTGCACCGAAAGGTGGGGCACTCCCACACAGTATACACAATCATCATGAGAATCACTATTAGGTAACTTGCCATGACTTGAAGCACAATGCTTAAAACCTGAAGTACCTTTCTTATCAGACATATTGATAGAGAGACACCAGAGGCCAACAGTATAACCAGATAGAACAAAAAGTCAAAACACTGTTCAAAGAAATCACAAGTACAGTGACATGTAGTAAAGAAGACAGAAACACCTTACTAAAAACCAAAGCTAACAGGCTAGACAGGAAAGAAAAATACCAGCTATGGTATTGAAGGAATACCACTAGGGTAAGGAGGAAAGGCCGTACCAACAATGGTACTTGAAAGTTTACCAGTGGTAAAAAAAACAGGTAGAGGAAGGAAGAAAACAAGGTCTGACAGAAGAAAACACACTAGAAATGCTAGTATAGTAAAAACAAAATTCCCAAACCGATAAAACAACCAGTGACGTAAAAATAAGATACTGTAAAAGAAAAACTCCAACACTGGTAATAACACGGCTAAAAACAGAGCGTTTTTAATAAAGTAAGCACTTTCATGGATACACAGCTTCTTCAGACTACAATCAATCAAACAAGCATCACATTTAAATAATAAAACAAATCAAACAATTATGACATCATTGAATAAAAAACATACACTATTTAAAGGAACACAGTATACCAAAATTTCTAAAAAGCAATGAATTCAATGCTTACTGGACTTTGCCTTTAAAAAGGGTTTAAGGGAAACCATGCTATTCAAGCCTGGAGGCTTGTCTGCATGGAACCACAATATCCATTCTTGCTCAACTATCTCCGTAATGTTCTTAAAATCTCCCCCTCTCTTCTTAATAGCTATAGTCTCAAGTACTATAAACTTAAATATATGATCAGTGCATTCTTTCTTGTTATGCATAGCTAGTGCACTGCTTTCCTTCATATTGTTGATGTCCCTATAGTGTTTTAATATTCTGTCTTTCAGTAGACGGTTCGTCTTCCCTATGTAAAAAGAAAAACATCTTACACAATAACTAAAATAAACAACATTACAGGTCTTACAGTCAGTATAAAAATTGGGGTCTATCTTAAATCCCAAGAGAGGGTGTTATAAAGGGTCCCCCCATATGTATGTATCTACAAGCCATGCAGTTCCTGCATGCATTAAGTACCTGTTCTCTCAGCTATAGGGGACCTACTAAAATCAGCAGTTCTATAGCACAAAATGACCCTTCAATGACCTATTGTTACGAAATTTTGCTTTTCGTAATAGGTCACTGAAGGGTCATTTATGCTGGGAACAGTCTACTGAAAGAATATTAGAACACTATAGGGACATCAGGAATATGAAGGAAAGCAGTGCACTAGCTATGCATAACAAGAAAGAAGGCACTGATCATATATTTAAGTTTATAGTACTTGAGACTACAGCTATTAAGAAAAGAGGGGGAGATTTTAAGAACATTACGGAGGCAGTTGAGCAAGAATGGATATTGAAGTTCCATGCCGACAAGCCTCCAGGCTTGAATAGCATGGTTTCCCTTAAACCCTTTTTAAAGGCAAAGTCCCTTAAGCACTGAATTCATTGCTTTTTAGAAATTTTGATATACTGTGTTCTTTCAAATAGTGTACGTTTTTTATTCAATGATGTCATAATTATTTGATTTGTTTTATTATTTAAATGTGATGCTTGTTTGATTGAGTGTAGTCTGAAGAAGTGGTGTATCCGTGAAAGCACTTACTTTATTAAAAACGCTCCTCTGTTTTTAGCCATATTATTACTAGTGTTGGAGTTTTTCTTTTATACTAGAAATGCTACTTGCTCAATAAAAAGTGAAGATATCAAAGGTTTTTTACACAAATATCAAATAAAGTTGCACTTAGCTGAGAGCTAGGGTGAAAAGTACAGTTTTGTACCTACCATAAATGTAGATGTTCGAGGATCTACATTGCTGCAGTCATAACCTGGGGGTAGTCCGCTGTCCTCGGTCGGCCCGAATACCAAAGAGCTAGGCCGGCGTCGGTCATTGTCGCCCAGAGCTGACGTCAGTACGTAGTGGTACTTAAGCACATGACCGACACCATATCCTCAGTCTTTCTTGCCCCAGATGTCAGAAGGCCTACAAAAGAAAGGCCAGAGCCAAACTAGTAAACGCCCAACAACCACCAGTGTGGAAATAAAGAGTATCCCAAAAAGAAACACAGCCACCACAAACTATAGAGGGGAAGGAGGGAGGGAAAATAGGACTGCAGCAATGTAGATCCTCGAACATCTACATTTATGGTAGGTACAAAACTGTACTATGTTCTTCATCTCACATTGCTGCAGTCATAACCTGTAGGTAGAATCCCAAAGCAAAGGAAAAGGGAGGCTGGCAAACTTAAATAGCATTAGGAGCTGCTAACATGCCCTGTAAAACTGCAGTGACAAACCCAGCCCTGGACTTGGAATAAAGAGGGAGATGGTAATGCTTAGTAAAAGTGTGTACTGAACTCCAAGTAGCTGCCTCCAAAATATCCTTAGTAGCTACCCCCCTCAAAAAAGCAGTAGATGTGGCAGTAAGCCCTAGTAGAATGAGGTCTGATTCCAGCAGGAACATTCTTCCCATGATGAGAATAACAAAAAGCAATACATTGACCAATCCACTTAGAAATAGTCTGCTTTGAAACAGCTTTCCCTTGTGAACCCAAAGCAAAGGAAACAAATAACTGTTGAGTCTGCCTGAACTGTTTAGTTCTGCTCAAATAATAACGTAGCTGCCTGTGGATATCCAAAGAATGCAAGACTTTTTCCCCCTTATTCTGGGGATCAGCATAAAAAGTAGGCAAATGAATAGACTGGTTCAAGGCCACATTAGAAATCACTTTAGGCATAAAAGTAGGGTTAGTACGCAAAGAAACTCTATCCTTATGGAATATCAGAAAGGGTTCAACTGCCATGAGTGCCTGCAATTCAGATACCCTCCTAGCAGAAGTAATGGCCAACAAAAAAGCAGTCTTCCAAGACAAAAACTTCAATTCAGACGTAGCTGCAGGCTCAAAAGGAGGTAAAGTAAGCTTCTCCAACACAAAATTGAGATCCCAGGAAGGAGTAGGAGCTCTACGTGGGGGTCTTATATTTTTTGCCCCTCTAAGAAATTGTTTGAACAAAGGGTGAGAAAATAAAGGAGGGTCACAATCATAGTGAGCAGAAATGGCTGCAGCATGAACCTTCACAGAAGAGAATGACAAACCCTTGTCCAGTAATTCAGTAAGATACTGTAGTGCAAAACTCAAATTAGGTACTGAAACATCAAAGCCCTTCGCTGTGCTCCAAAGAAAAAATCTCTTCCATTTATCAGCATAAACTTTTCGAGTACTAGGCCGCCTGGCTTCCAAAATGACATCTAAAACCTGTTGAGGAAGCTGAGACCCCACCGGCTCCATTACAGAATACGCCAGGCTGTTAGATGCAGGGACTGCACCCTGACATTGAGAAAATGATTGTTTGACTGGGATAACAAATGAGGAATCTGTGGCAAAGGCCAAGGAGGCTCCTGAATTAAACTCCTCAGCAGAGGATACCAATGCTGACGTGGCCAATCTGGTGCTATTAGAATCATGCAAGGCTTGTCCCGCCTGACTTTCAAGAGTACCTTGGGAAGAAGAGGCAGAGGGGGGAAAGCATAAACGTGAAGGTTGTTCCAACTGAAAGATAGAGCATCCACATTCCAAGCATTTGGGTGAAACATCTTTGCGCAAAATTTTGGCAGTTGGAAATTCAGTGGAGAAGCGAACAGATCTATGTCTGGAGCTCCCCAAGCCACGGTCAACTGTTTGAAAACCTGAGGGTCCAGTTTCCACTCGTGGGGATCCACAATTTGTCTGCTCAATACATCTGCTAGGGAGTTCTGTGCTCCTGGCAGAAACCGTGCTTGAAGATTGAAGTGCAAACTCAGAGCAGTCTCCCACAATATCATTGCTTGTCTGCAAAGAGGGTAGGAATGGGTTCCCCCCTGCTTGTTGATGTACCACATGACTGTTGTGTTGTCTGTTTGAATCAACACCTGTCCCGGCTGAAGTAGGTCCTTGAAGGCCATCAAGGCAAATTGGACTGCTAACATCTCCTTCATGTTGATATGCAAATGTAGTAGTTTGGGAGGCCACATGTCTTGTATCCATTTCCCATTGAAGTGTGCTCCCCAAGCCAAGTCCGAGGCATCCGTCGTTAGGATCTGACTCGCCTCTGGTTGGGTCACAGAGAGTCCCCTGTTTAGGTGACATTCCTGAGCCCACCACAAGAATTCCTTCTGGATGCAAGGTAAAATCTGAATGACAGTGTCCAAACCGTGGCAGTGTTGAGTCCTCACACTTTTGAGATACCATTGTAGCTTCCTCATATGCAGTTTGGCATTGGGAAGTACTAGAATGCAAGATGCCATGAACCCCAAGGCTTGAAGGACTGTCCTTGCAGTCAGCCTGGACATTACTGATAATTGCTGGAAGTATAGATGAAGAGTTCTTTGTTTGTCCGGGGTCAGAAATGCCATCTGAGAAGCTGTATTCAGTCTCACACCCAGAAAGCACATGTCCTGAGAGGGCACTAGACTGGACTTTATTTCGTTCACAGAATACCCTAGGCACCTTAAAACTGCCATTACATACTGGAGATGTTGTAGTAACTTGTCTTTGTTTTGAGCAAGAATCAGGCAATCGTCCAGATAAGGATAAATTTGTATTCTTCTCTGTCTGAAGAAAGCAATTACAGGAGCCAGAACTTTTGTGAATACCCTGAGCGCAGTAGATAAACCAAAGGGCAATGCAGAGAACTGATAATGAGAAGTACCAGCCCGAAATCTCAGGAACCTCCTGCAGCTGGGCCTGATAGGAATGTGAAGATAGGCCTCTTAGAGATCCAGGGTTACCATCCAGTGATCCTTGCCTAGCATAGGCAGAAGTTGTTGTAATGTTAACATCTTGAACTTTGGAATGTCTAGGTAGGTATTGAGAATGGACAAATTCAGAATTGGCCTCCAAGTGTTTCCTTTCTTTGGCACTAGGAATAGACGGGAATAAAATCCTAGGCCTACTTCTGACGGAGGGACCACCTGAATTGCCCTCATCTGCAAAAGCAAAGAAATTTGCTCCTGAGCCTCCCGCCTTTGCTGAGGAGGCACATCCGGCATGCCTTTGAAAGGAGGAAAAGTGTGAAAATAAAACTTGTAACCTAGATTTATTATATCCAACACCCATTTGTCCTGGGTGACCAAATGCCAATTTTGTTTGAAAAGTCCCAACTTTCCTCCTAGAGGAGCTGCCAGTAAAGAAGGGTCTGGCAGCGGACGATACAGGTCATTGGGTCTGTTTACGAAAGGGCTGACCCCTGCCCTCACCAGAAGACTGTGCAGGAGAACTCCAAGTCCTAGGTCTGAAAGAACCTTGAGCGTGAGCCCTGCCTCTACCACGGCTAGACCTGCCTTTAGACTGATAATCCGAAGGATAAGACCATCCTCTAGCAGGCCAATTCCTACTAAACTTAGGGGGCTGCACCTGCATAAAATCCTTGACCGCCTGCATAGACTTAGCCTTATCTTCCATCTTTTTCAAAACTGATTCCACAGGAGGACCAAAAAGTACTTCAGATTGTAGAGGAGCATCCAAAATCCGAGCCTTAACATGCTCTGACAAATTTTGATCCCTAAGCCAGGCATGTCTACGAAATAACTGAACCTGTAGCAGCCACCCTGGATGAAGCCTGAAGAGCATCGAAACCACACTGCAAAGAATGTTTGCCAACTTGATCTGATGCATGAACCAACTCCTGGAGCTCCTTACACTCTATACCCTCAGATAAAGCATCCACCTTAGATTTCAATTGGCCTAACAAAAAGTTCTGATACTTCAGCATATGAAATTGGCAATTCTGTCACAAGATGGGTTGCAAACTGGCTCAAGGACAGAACACACAGGGTCAGAGTTGCTGGTGCCATGTCAGACTCTAAGCCGGTCACGAGCGGTGTCCCACAGGGCCCAGTCCTGGGCCCCCGCTTGTTCGGCATTTATTTTTCTGAAGTGCAGGCAAACATAGGGGGATTGTGGCTGACAAAATTTGCAGATGACTGCAAACTGGGCACCATAATTGACACTCCATCAGACACAGACATCCTCCAGAAAGGTCTCATAGAAATGGATAACTGGTGCCAGAGCCATGGCCTTAAGCTAAATGCCAAAAAATGTATAGTCATACCCTTTGGGAAAAACAAGGTAACCCCTAATTACCACATAGGTGGTAATCCATTAAACACGGTAGAAGTTATCAGGGACCTGGGGACCCAAGTTGACAGTAACCTCTCTTTTGACACTCACATTGCCAAAGTGGTTAGGAAGACCTTCTACATTGCCCACCTGATCATGAAGGGATTCACATCCAGATCAGGAGAGGTCATTGTACCCTGTACTCTTCACTTATCAGACCGATGATTGAGTACAACGCCCCATTGAATGTACCTTACCCGACACCTGCAGCAGTTGGAAAGACCCCAAAAGTTCCTCACCAAAAGGATAAAGGCTCAAACATATGTCATACGATGCCCGACTGAAGAAACTCCAGCTCTATTCAGTCACATACCGTCTGCTCAGAGGTGATCTGTGCCTGACATACAAGGCCATGTCCAACCCGGAATTAATGGACATGCTCCACCTCAAAAATCCAAATCCACCAGAGCCACGAGAGCAAGAGACTTAAACCTCAACACGGATATAAATAGGACGTGCTGGAGGGACAGATTCATCACCCAGAGACTCCCTACACTATGGAACAGAATCCCAGTCCATGTGAGGCAGAGCCCCTCACTGACTCTGTTCAAGAGAAATCTTGACGAGTGGATGGGAGATCGTAGGTTTACCCCGGGAATCATCTCTGTATCACTGCTGGACAGAGGCACAGCAAACTAATGGGTATAGTATTCTCATCCTAAGGGGTGGTGAAAGCCACACACACTCTGGCTAGGCTTATAAATGCCCTAGGGCAGATAGCCTAGTATGAACCTATGAACCTATGAACCTCTGGAGGAGAAGCAGAAGGACAGGAGTCCTCTGCATCCGAATCTGAATAGGAAGGGAAATCCTGAATTTCTTCAGCTGAGGAATCAGAGTAATCTGAGGAATGATCCATTCCCTCTAAATCTGGCTCCACCCTAGGCCTCTTCTCTGGGAGGGGCATAGAACCCCTGATCAAAGTAATCAAGTCCTCTGCCATTTTCAACATATGCTTTTTAGGAACAGGGGCTGGAGAGCTAGAACTATGACCAGGGCCAACAAGACAAGATTTGGCCTTAGTATGGCCTTTAGCCACTGAAGTAGAAGGCCTAATAACCTTTTGTAAAGATGGAACTACAGATACCTGAGAAGCACCCTCAGCTGGGCCTAACTCCTGAGAGGCCAACTCCTGCAAAAGTAAAGGTTCCCCCTGGGATTCAGCCAGGCCCTCGGCTGGATCCACAGATTCAACCGGAGGCTCCGAAGAACCGGCGTCCGCAACGGACGACTCATCCGGTTTAGACCTCAAAGATTTATCTTTGCGTTTTTTAGCGGTAGCGGGCGTCGGAGGATCCGACGGCATGTTATAGTTACACCGTTTACCGAAAACAAGCCTGGCACAGTCTAATCTACGTTTAATGGTGCGCTTATTAAATCTAGCACAAAAGCGACACCCGACCACGTCGTGCTCAGGCCCCAAGCAAGGAATACAGAAAGAATGATAATCCCTATGAGGTATCTGTTTCCCACAAGAAATGCAATTATTAACTTTTTCTGACATCCGGATAACTGAGGCAAGAAAAGACAAAAATTTCCCCAACGGGGTACTTAGCCCAACTTGGTCTTCTGTCTGAAACTCGATAAATGAAAATTTCAGAACGCCGAACGGCACTTGCAAACGCTGCTTCTGCTTCGGACCACGCGGCAAGAAAGACTGAGGATATGGCGTCGGTCATGCGCTTAAGTACCACTACGTACTGACGTCAGCTCTGGGTGACAATGACCGACGCCGGCCTAGCTCTTTGGTATTCGGGCCGACCGAGGACAGCGGACTACCCCCAGGTTATGACTGCAGCAATGTGAGACGAAGAACATCGTGGCTTTACGGCTACTCGGCAAACGATATCTGAGGAAACAGGGAGAGTGGCATTCTGGGTAGGAACTTAGCTCGAGAGATTTTTGTCTGGCACGAGCTTGGTAAAAAGTCCAAGACTGTTCTGAGGGCTCAGAACTGAACCTATCAATGATGAATGTAAAGAAGATTAACATCAGATCCTTTCTTACCTTCTCTAATGGCTCTGAAGCCACCTTCGGGGGCTTCTGAAGAGCCCATTTCTTAAGAGTCCAAGGAAGATGACTGGGTCGCTTTACGGGGGGGGGGGGGGTTGAGCCCCAAGAAGCAAACCTTTCAAAATTAACTTACTGCACCTGTCCGACAAAGCTCTTGGGTTAAAAGTTGCACATAAATGGAACAAGCAGAATTTAGATGGTCAGTCCCCAGACAATAGACGCACTCCTTGTGGGGATCAGAGTTGGGAATCTTAGACCCACAAAAAGTGCACTTCTTAAAACCGGTAGACTTGTCGAACATATCAGTTAGAAAAAAAAGGTAGTGTAACTCAGGGAAACAAAGGGGTAACTCATAGGCCAGAATACGAGAAAACAGTTTTTTTTTTAGAAACCCTAAAAAGAAAAAGGGGAAAGAAAGACCTTAATAGGAATAAGGGAAAAATACCAACACTGACACTAATATTCATGACATATGGAAAGAGACAGAATCCTTAATGTCAGTGACACCTACAGAGGGAGGAAAGAAGTAGAAACTGATCTTAATAGCAAAAGAAAGAAGTTTTTGGCAGAAATCAGAGAAACTACACAAAAAATATGCCTTACACATTCGAGACTGGAAAACAATAAGTTATGTACTCACCATAACGTTCGATGTATGTAGTCCATCTCGCCTCACATTCTTACCCGTGGGTCCGACTCGGCCAAACTTTTCTAGCTCGAAGTCTTCTATTGGCTGGGCTAAGCAGGTATCCCATGCTGCACTGCTCCATATCCCCAGATCTAGTTTGCTGTGAACACTCATTCATACCCCATGCATAACAACATCCAGGTAAAGAAGAATAAGCTAAAAGTGGAGGGAACTCTGTAAATAAGACCTAAACTCCAGATCCTCCAGGAAGGGGGAAGGCGGGAGGGTAAGTAAGAATGTGAGGCGAGATGGACTACATATATCGAACGCTATGGTGAGTACATAACTTCTTGATGTTATGTAGTCCAATCTCACCTATATTATTACCTGTGGGACAGCGTCCCTAGCACCTACATCCTGGGAGGCTCATAGGAAGATACTCGACTGCTGTGGAACCAAAGGAAGACCTGCCCCTAGATACCACGTCCAACTTGTAATGATTAACAAATGTGTGAGGAGAAGCCCAAGTAGCTGCTGCACAAATATCATCCATAGACAATCTGGCTTGATAGG
The DNA here is from genome assembly GCF_019279795.1 of Protopterus annectens. NCBI lineage: Eukaryota > Metazoa > Chordata > Ceratodontiformes > Protopteridae > Protopterus > Protopterus annectens. The sequence goes on along the minus strand of NC_056743.1, from coordinate 1,706,467,306 downwards.
CTGTAGATGTGGATCCATATGACTACATCGACAAGTCATAACATCGACAGTCAGTACACCGACACGAAATCACCGACCGATTAAATAACCGAAATCCCACTTCACCGACATTCACAAGTTCAACAACGAAGCAGTCACTAAGTAAATGCCCCTAACCACTGCACAAAACTCCTACACGTACTAAACCGGGTCTACTTCAACACACTACACTACATAGCATACACACTAGCCCTGACCCAAACCCTAACCCTAAGGTCCGACACTATCGCACACTTCACCTACCTGCACCCTAACCCTAACTCACTTACCCACCCCTAGCCCAAGCTCCGACACTAACGCACACTTCACCTACCTGCACCCTAACACTAACTCACTTACCCACCCCTAGCCCAAGCTCCGACACTAACGCACACTTCACCTACCTGCACCTAACCCTAACTCACTTACCCACCCCTAGCCCAAGCTCCGACACTAACGCACACTTCACCTACCTGCACCCTAACCCTAACTCACTTACCCACCCCTAGCCCAAGCTCCGACACTAACGCACACTTCACCTACCTGACTGCTTTGTTGTCGAACTTGTGAATGTCGGTGAAGTGGGATTTCAGTTATTTAATCTGTCGGTGATTTCGTGTCGGTGTACTGAATGTCGATGTTATGACTTGTCGATGTAGTCATATGGACCCGTAGATGTAGATACAGCCCGAGTAGAGTGAGCCTTGACCGGAAACGGTAGGTCTTTACCTCCTGCAGAATAAGCGAAAGAGAAGCAACTGGAAATCCATCTTGATAGGGTGATTTTGGAGATACGGGACACAATTTTGTTTTTCGAAAAGGAGACAAATAGTTGATCAGATTTTTGGAGATCTTTAGTTCAGTGCAGATAGAAACATAACTGTCTGTGTACATCCAATTGATGAAATTTAAATTCTGCCTTGTTTGAAAAATGGGGAAAAAATACTGGCAACTCAATAGATTGATTAAGATTAGATATGGACGCCACTTTAAGAAGAAAGGAAGGGTTTGGTCTAAGAGAAACCATGTCCTTATGAAAAATCAAGTATGGAGGGTTAGAAGGGCTTGAATTTCTGAAACTCGCCTGGCTGAAGTGATGGCTATTAAAAAGGCAGTTTTCCAGGTCAAGAATTTTAAGTTGCAGGTAGCTGCAGGCTCGAAGGGCAGTGAAGTAAGGGCTTGCAGGAGAAAATTTAGATCCCAGGGCATGATAGGTTCTGAGACCGGAGGATGGAGTAATAGAGTGCCCTTCAAGAAAGCCTTACAGAGTCTGTGAGCCATCAGACTAGGCTCATTAGCAACATGAAAGTTAGAAATCGCTGCCAATTGAACTTTAATGGTAGCTGACGCTGAGCCCTGATGGAAAAGCATAGACAAAAACTCCAAGACTGAAGCAATTGGGGCTGTGTAAGGGTCAATTCCTTGGGTATGAGCTCAAACAGAAAACCTCTTCCATTTGCTAGAATAAACCTTCCTAGTAGAGGGCTTATGAGAGGAAGATAAAATATGAACTACCTCAGGTGAAAAGTGATGAAGCCTAACTAACGATGGAAGTGGAGTATCCAGGCTGTCAACCGGAAGGTCCGCAGAGAGGGGTGGAACTGTCCCAACATGTGTGTCAGTAAATCTGGTTGTGGGTCCAGAATCCAAGGTGTGTCCACAATGTAGGGGTGGAGAAAGGGGAACCAGACTTGACGAGGCCAGTGTGGAGCAATCAGAATCATTCTGCTTCACAAGGATTGCAATTTCTGAATCACTTTTGATAGCAAGGGAAACGGAGGGAAAGCATAAAGCAGACCGGAGGGCCAATCGTGAAGTAGAGCGTCCCTGGGTGACTAAGTAGCTGCTGCATTTGGCATTGAGGGGGCTGGCAAAAAAGTCGCAGCAAGGCTGACCCCATCTGCTGAAGATTCATGCTGCAACTAGACAATTCAGGGACCACTCGTAAGGCATCAGAATAGCTCTGCTTAGCCTGTCCGCTATCATGTTGGACTTCCCAGAATGTGCGTTGCCACCAGAAACCGTTGGGAAGATACTGCCCACTGCCACACTCGCATGGCCTCTCGGCACAGGGGGTATGATCTGGTTCCCCACTGCTTGTTCAGATACCACACCACTGACATGTTGTCCGAGTGTATTGCAATAGTCCCTAGAGGTAGAAAGCTCTGAAGTGCCTGCAACGCAAGTAGCACCGCCCTCATCTCTAGAATGTTGATATGCACATGTATCTCGTGATCTTGCCACGTGCCTTGGACTGTCCTATCAAGATAATGCCCCCCCACCCCATCTGGGAGGCATCCGTGGTCACTGTGGCAACCGGGGTTGGTGGAACGAATGGTTTTCCCCTGTCCAGATTGTTGGTGCAAAGCCACCAACTGAGATCCTGTTTGCATCAGTCCGTGAGCAAAACAGGGTGGGAAAGTGGAAGTTTTTGGAGAGACCATTGAGCAAAGAGTAGCCATTGAAGGAGCCTCATGTGCAATCTCGCTAGAGGGACCAACATAATTGTTGCTGCCATAGTCTCCAGAAGTTGAAGAACCAATCTTGCCTTCGCTTTCCTCAGGGGAAGCAGGGAGTACACCTGTTGCTGTAAGACTCTGATTCTTTCCTGCGGTAGAAAGGCTCGCATTTGAACAGTGTCTAACTCCGCACCTATAAAAATGACACACTGTGAGGGCAACAAGGCATATTTTTCCCAGTTCAGTGTTATGCCCAAATGTTGACAGAGTGATGGTAGCGTCCCTGGTTTGGATTAGTAGATGCCTGGTGGGGGCGGTAAGAAGCCAGTCGTCCAGATACGGAAACACTTGGAATCCTAGACGTCTCAAGTGAGCTGTCACCACCGCCATACATTTGGTGAACACCCTGGGGGCCGTGGTGAGACCAAAGGGCAGGGCTCGAAACTGGAAATGACTGGCTCCCAGCCGGAAGTGTAGGTGACTCCTGGATGCCCTGTCCATCTTGACATGGTAGTAAGCATCCTTGAGGTCGATGGAGCACATCCATACTTCTTCTCCCAACAATGGGAGAATTGATTGTAGTGTGACCATATGGAACTTGGACTTTTGTACATAGTTGTTCAGTTGACTGAGATCTAATATGGGTCTCAGGTCCCCTGTTCTTTTCGGCACCAAAAAGAATCTTGAGCAAGTCCCTAATCCAATCTGGTCTGAGGGGACATGCTGGATGGCTCCCTTTCCTAGCAGCTTTGAAACCTCTGAAGTTGCATGATCCCTTTGACTAGGTGGAACATCCAGGATTTTCCTGACTGGAGGGGGGTCTGACGAAAAGGGGATGATATAACCTCCGGAAATTATTCGTAATACCCATCGGTCCTGGATGATGCTTTGCCAGGCTTCCGGGTATAACGATATTCTACCCCCGACTGGCTGCAGAAACGCACAGTCGGGCATCCCATCAGGAACGACGGTAGGGAGAGCCGTGAAAGGAATCACATTGCGGGGTCCCCCTCTGCCACTAGGGCGGCGTCTCCCTGAATAACCTCCCCCTCCTCTGCCTCTGGAGGGGGACGCACCTTGTGCACCAGAAAAAAACCTCTGTGATTTTTTGAACCACATCTTCCCACCCCGCTGGGCCTTGGGGTAAGGCCTAGAGGGAAGGGAAAAACGGACCCCTACAGCAGACAGGGTCTTTCCCTCTTGCTTGCACCTGGTGTGGGTGTCTTTCACTTTGGTTCCGAACAAAGAAGAACCATCAAAGGGGGTATCAGTGAAAAAAGACTTGAAGGCCTCTGCGAAATGACAAAGGCGCAGCCAGGCTTGCCTTCTAAGGGCAACTCCTGAGCTTGCTGCCCTACTCGCTCCCTCAGCCGCATATGAAATGAGCCGCATGGAGGAGTTAACGATGGAATTGAGGGTAGACACCCGGGTGTTAACCATCGGGGCCACCGCCTCAGGCACGTTACTCACAAGAGCATCTCCTAACTCCTTGAGGAGATCTCTCTGGAGCCGAGTAAAATGAGACACGTAGTTCAGCGACCGTAAGGTAAAGGTTGCTGATGAGAGGGTACGCTTCCCATACTGGCAAATGGTCCTAGACTCCTTGTTAGGAGGATGGCCGGAGGAAGAAGTCTCTGCTACTTCCTTCTGAGTGGCCGCCGCCACCACCATGTCATCCACAGGGACTCCTTTGGACAAAAACTCCTTACCCGGGGGAGCAGAAAGAAATTTATTGAGTCTCCTGGGTACGGGTTCCACAGAATCAGGGTTCTCCCACACCCTCCGACAAATTAAATCCAGGAGCTCATCGAAGGGTGGGGACACCCAGGAGGCGGACGGCTGAGCACCAAAGGCCTTTAGGAAGACCGACTCCTCCTCGGAGGAGGCTTTGGACGGCCAGTCACCTCTTTGTTTCAATATCTCCAGGATGTCAGAGAAAGAAACATCATCAGTGGATGACTTGGGGGACCCCTCCAATTCCTCGAGGTCAGTATCTGAGGTGAGAGACTCATCCAGGGAGTCTATGTGGTTCCTCTTGCAAATTTTCTTTCCAGGGGGCTCCTCAGGCAAGAACTCTGAAGGGCCCTCAGAAACTTGGGGACCACTCGTGGGGGTATCCCTAGGCCTTGGGGCTCCGCTGTCTACAGATAGGTGGTGATCAGATGCTCTCACCGGAGTGCTAAGGGACAGAATGACCGACCCGCATGATGTAGCTGATGATCTGGCCGGCGCAGTCCGCATGGCCTCAAAGGCAGGTCCCCCTGAGTCCGAGGACCAGCCAGCCTCCAAGACCATGACAGGAGTCAGGGTTCCTCGAGCCGAGGCACCGAGCGGGAGACTAGGAACCAAAATGTATCCCGAGGTGTCCCCCTCGGGCTCGACTGAAGAATCCTGAGTCCCGAATCCTGTGGACGGCACCAACAGGGTCGGAGCCAACGTCGGTACCGCTAGGCCCGGAGGGGCCATCGGAACCGACCTAGGAACATTACATGGAGCAGAACATTCTGGCTCCAAAGACAGAGATGCACTCGGAGGAGGAATGATCGAAGAAGGTATCGGGACGGGCTCCGGAGCAGACTGGGATGGAGCCGAAAACAATTTTGCCAAAACCGGTGACTGGAGGAGCCTCTGCACCACCCTATCGACATCCACATCTGAAAGAGTCCTGGAGGATTTGGAGGACAGGGAGGGAGATCGAGATCTCCTCTCAGGTGACACTGGTATAATAATGGGCGATCGGCTCCGAGGAGGTTCCAGTATAACTGGAGCAGACGCCGGTTCCATCAACACCGACACTTCCTGCGGCCCTGAGGACAGTAGAGCCGAGGAGGTCGAAGCAAGTTTTGTGACTTTCTCCGGTGGCTCTGAGGAAACTGAAGGAGCTGGAGATCTCTTTTTTTGACTTTGAGGATTTCGATTTAGAACTGGAAGCAGAATCCATGGCCTCTTCGAACGTGGGTTTCAAGCATCCCTTTAGAATTAGCTTATTCTTTCTTTCTTGAAGCACCCTGAGACTAAAAGCATGGCAGAAGCTGCAGGACTCCTGCAGATGGATTGCTCCCAGGCAATAAATGCAAACAGAATGTCCATCAGTGATGGACATCTTGTAACCACACTTAGAGCACTTTTTAAAACCCGAAGGTTTGTGCTCCTTGGAATCTTTGGACATATTTTAAACAAGTAATTACAAATACCACAACAATGAATAAGTCACTGTCTGACAGGAAAAACGACACAGACACGCAAAACACCACTAAGCGCGGGATCAAGTTTTTACACAATACACACATGCAATCCTCAGTAGGGACACACACTGACGACTAGGGCTAAAAACCTCTAACTAAAACGTTTTTTTAACCACATACACAGAAGGAAAACAGACATTAAAACTTCTAACTCAAATGGTTTTAGAAGAGAAACAACACAGGACTAGGTCCTCTAACTAAAACGGGCCTAGCCCGATAGAACAGCTAGTGGGATACCACATACCACAATCACACTACAGAAATACCAATACAACACCAATTAGAAATAGCTATTAAAACAGCTTTTTGTTTGTAACAAGTTTTCTCAGAATAACAAGAAAAAAGGGTACTTAGCCACAGCCAAGAGCGAGACCACCTCCGAGCTACACGAGCGGCAAATGAGATCTGGGGATATGCAGCAGTGCAGCATGGGATACCTGCTTAGCCCAGCCAATAGAAGACTTCGAGTTAGAAAAGTTTGGCCGAGTTGGTGCCGAACCCACAGGTAAGAATGTAGGCGAGATTGGATTACATAACATCCTCCATTTTTCCATAATGGTACAAATGAGGTCTGGAGAGTTGGGAATAGAATAGGGCATTATGGGTAGAGGGAGGAACTCAAGAACTGAATCAAAGTCTTGTATATGTGGCCGAGTCGAATCCAAGGATTGGATACAATACATCATCAGATCTCAGACTTTTACCCTCGTCTCCGATACTTGACTGCAGAAGATTAGTCTCTGGTACAGGAACAAACTTGTTAAACATTGATCTGATTTACCCTCAATTCAATATGACTCAACTTGCTTACTGAACCATTACATTCAGGTTGACACTCATCAGGAACTGACTATGTCATCTACTGCCTAGAACTACGGTACCATCTTTAGTTTACACCATGTAAGAAAGTGGCTCTATGGTTTTCGGCACTATTATACCTATTGTGTCTCACTTTTCTCCCCCTCTAAATTTAAGCAGACAGCTTCATTAGGATGTAGGACAATTGGTGGGCATGTAGAATGATGTTGGTTGCAAAACGTTTTGTACAAAGCTTTAGCTTTTTGGTCATTGCTCTATATGGTTTTGCATGGTCACTCTTGTTTAAAGTTTTGACTAAGCCTGGTATGTCAGTTCATATTTCTCTTCTAAGCGTTAACTGCAAAGGGACTTATTCTGATGGGATGTGGAGTAGCTCAATATGCCATTAGAGCTTTAGGTAGATCAGTCTGTATTAGAATCATTTTGGCTGTTTGCAATGCTCTTCCAGCTTCACCATCAGATTTTGGATAGCAAGAACTTGTAGTAGTATGAGTGAAACGGGTATATATTATGTTATCGAACATGAATTTGTTTGAAAATGTAAATATCGACCCGTAAATGTCAAACTAACACAATAGCAAAGTTTAAAAACATCAAAATCAGCGTTTTTGAAAAGTTATAGTTGGCCCACTTCAGTTTACTGACGTATCACATCTGTACGGCATCGCGTCATTGTTAGTTCATGAGAAAGTAATTAGCTATTATTTAAACAAGTCTATGGACTTGTAAGTTCACTGTGCGGGAAAAAAAAGAAGTTATGTACTCACCATAAAGCTCCATGTTTCTAGTCCATCTCGCCCTTCCTTCTTACATATGGGATCGGAGCCAATCCTCGGCTCCGACTCGGCCTATTTACAAGCTGGAAGTCTTCTAGTTGGCTCGTGGCTAGGTAGGTATCCCATGGTGCACCAATCTGGGGATTGTACTGGTGCACCATGGGATACCTACCTAGCCACGAGTCAACTAGAAGACTTCCAGCTTGCAAATAGGCCAAGTCAGAGCCGTGGATCGGCTCCGATCCCATATGTAAGAATGAAGGCGAGATAGGACTACAGAACATCTACATTTTTATAGCATGTATCTATATGTCACATTTATAATGAAATAGTACAAGTTTATGATGTTGTCGCCTGCCACTTCACATTCCACTTTCCCCATTGTAGTGCGATCTCGGAGTTGGTATATATAATTAGCGGGGGGCAAAGCCCCCCACAACAGCAGAAATCAGTCAATGGCATACATTTGTTTTATGTTGTCGTTATGCTGGTTAGGGATATTAGTCAATTTTAGTAAGTAGTTTTATTGACACTGTGAATTCCATTTGCTGTTGCGTTTTAGTTAGGTTGCTTGAAAATATTTACAGGGTGTGAGATGGTAGTTATTTAGGTTTGTTTTGACTAGCAGTTAAGGAGTTAGCTTAAGACAGGCACGGGATGTGAAGTGGGCCAAATATCCCAATTCGGTCTTGTGAGTTTCGATACTGTGGAATTTCGCTATTATGCTACCTCGACATTTACGGGTTGATAATTATGTTTTCGAACAAATTAACATTCAATAACATAATATAGACCCGAGTGAAACAGTAATCATATGCAAATTGCTGGAACTCATGAGACATGAACTGGGTACTACTGTCTGCAACTACATGCATTGCTAAATCATACTTCAACAATATAGTCAAGCCTATTATTTTTTGGTTTGCTGTAGGTATATAAATTAATTCAATGATGCATGAAAAGTAATTAGCAACAAGGTACTTCTTGCCTTTAATTAAACTCACATAACATAGTTGCTATCTTGTGCCAAACACTTTGTGGCAATGAAACTGGCATCACAGTTTCACAAATCAGTGCTGGTTTATGTATAGTGCAGAAAGGATTCAGACACTAAACTGACAATGTCTTGTTTAATACTTGGCCACCAACTGAACATTTTGTCTCTCTCTCTCTCTCTCTGCAGTTGATGACCCTCACATATCTGACATAGCACTTATACTTGTCAGTTTAAGGGTACCACATTTATGTCGTGCTGTAACAGTAAGCCAATGCGCCCTGATAATTGTGAACTTAACTATAAAGTACTTGAGCATAAGTTGTTTGGTTCTAGTCCAAACATTCAGCCATCCATGTCACACATGTCAGTTAACAGCTTGTAATTCAAGATCACTCGGTAACTTGTTAAGGCTTTTCTGTCTTTTAGTAATTGCAGGCCTAGGCATCATAACGCTTTGCACATAAGCCAGCACATTAGTTTCTATTTTAAATAATGGTTGGTCATGTATAGCATTTCTGGACAACATATTAGCAGCAATGAGTCATTTGCCTGGCACATGTATTACTGTTCTGGCACTGAACCTCCTTAAATACATTTACAGTCTCTGGTACAATGAAAAAACATTGTATAAATATAAATGCTTAGAGATTGACAACAACTATTTACATCAATGTTTGATATGCAAAATAGTCCCGCAAGGACTTAGGTTTTATAAATACCCTTTTGGTATTCAATACAATGAGAACGTTTTAAATGATTTGCAAGCATTTTTTGATGACTGTGGTTTTACTTTAATGTCTAAGCTGATTAAGTACAATGAAGTGAAATTAAAGAAACTTTTTAATGAAGTGAATGAATGTCAGAAAGAGATAATTAACGACTTGTTATTTGAAGAATATGACAATTTATATAAAAACATTTTAAAGAGAGTTGAAGTTAAGATAGGAAAAGTATATATAAGGAAACAAGGTAAACTATCTAGGGACAAAGCACAGTATAAGAAAGGAAACAGTTATCCCTTACCATTTCAGAAAGTTAGGAAAGACCAGGGCAACCACATTAATAGGCCTGTAAATGGGTACAACAAGAATACAGGAGGTAACAAAAGGGTAGAATTTCAGGATTTTCAGGAAAGGTTTCAAACTAGAAACAGGCACATGGATGAGTTGGATTCTTTTCATGAGGAAACTGAAAATTTTTTAGGTCCCCGCAGATCCGAAAGAATAGCAAACAAACAAAGAAACCCCTCGGATCCAGGACCACAGGAATTAACCAATGGGACGGATTTTGTATGGAGGACCAGAGGGAGGAGGGGGAGATAGAGGAAATAGTTCTTGAGGAAAATGGTATTACACAAACGTATAGAGGTTATAAAATACACAACTACACTAATTTAAAAGTGGAAAAAGAACACTTTGATTTATTTTCCAAGGGGTTTAAATTTGTTAAGACCACACATGGGGATTTGGTAAACACACTACTGGAATTAAAAATATTCTTACGAAAATTAAATTTGCAGTTTGCTTGTAAACAGCATAATACTGTTAACACTCCAGTTACTTCATTTGGTGAACACACAGAAGTACTAAGGAGAAGCAGTATTTACAACCCCCCATTACACCCTGTGATAGGGACTTTTGAGTGTATAGTTATGAATGACATTTATGACACATTTGAGCCAACAAAAAGGTTGAATAAAACCAACAATTTAAATGAAAGAGAGTTTACTCTGTTTGAACAACTAAGAAAAGAGAGAAATCTTAGATTTATGCAACCAGACAAGGGTGGAGGATTGGTTATTTTCCATCAAGAAGCATATAATAATGTTTTAACAGACATACTGATGGATCAAACAACCTATACCACTGTGTCGATGAACGAAATACATATAGCATATGGAAGAATAGATAGTTGGCTGGAAGAATATTTTATTGAAAATAGAATTGGAAGGGACACACTTAATTTTTTGAAACAAACTCATCCCTATATACCACAAATATTTGCAATACCGAAGATACACAAAAATATTTTAAAACCACCCTTCCGTCCTATAGTTTCAGCAAAAAAGTCTAAAACCCAACCTTTGTCAGTGTTTATTGACCAGCAATTAAAAGACATTGTCAGAACACAGACACATTTAGTGCAAGATTCCTGGGATTTTTTAGGTAAAATAACAAACGAATTATGGTCAGAGACGGTTAAAATGGTGACCATTGATGTTAAAGAATTATTTACTTGCATACCCAGGAAACATGGGTTTGAGTTTTTTGAAAATTGTGTTCATAAACATTCTACATTAAACCTTGATAGGAAAAAAATGTTGTTGGAATTGACTGAAATAGTCTTAGACAACAATTTCATCACCTTCCAAGGGGAATATTATAAGCAGATCACAGGTGTGGCTATGGGGGCAGCTTGTGCCCCCATATATGCAAATCTGGTCCTTCTAGAATGGGAAGAAGAGTTTATTTTTAAGAGTCCTTATCAGAAAAATATAAAAATATATCTTCGTTTCCTGGATGATATTTTTATATTATGGGAGGAAGACACCACAGAGGACCTAGAAGAATTCATGACATATATTAATCAAACTACTTCCTTCCTGTCCTTCACCCATGAAATTGAAAATAAGGTTATAAATTATCTCGATATAACCTTGAGTAAGGGGACTTTTGGTTTTAAATCAAATATTTTTCGCAAAAATACATGGTGCAACAGTTATTTACATTTTAACAGCCAGCACCCTTTACATCAAAAGAAAAGTATTATTAAAGGACAGGCTGTTAGAATTGCCAGAATGACGTCCCAACATCAGGATTTACAAAAAGAATTTTCCTTTTTAATGGAAAAATTCTTGGAAAGGGGTTATCCCAAACAGGTAGTTGGGGAGATTCTGGAACAAGTATACAAAGGATGGGGTACAAAATATAAACCTCTTTTAGGTAACAAATTTATTCCCAATGAGAAAAAGGCGGACAATTCTGAGGATTATATGAGTGCCTGTATTGTGGAATATAATGGATTTTCTGACCATTTTATTAATATTATTAAAAATAATTGGTCTATTTTTAAAACCAATAAAGAGATATACCAGATAGTTGGAAAAAAAACCAAGAATTATATACAAGACAGCCACAAATTTTAAAAGATTTTTTGAAATGGAAAATATTAAATATGACTCCAAGGAAGGTACTAAAAGATGTGGTAGGTGTCGACAATGCATGTATATCAATCCAATTGTGGAATTAAAATTGGAAAATGGCTTAAAAAGCAGAATTGCCTTTTGTAAGGGCAACTGTAGAAGCAAGATGTTGGTGTATTTAGCTACGTGTTCCACATGTTCTGCTTTCTATGTGGGGAAGACCGAGAGGTCCCTCAGAGAAAGAATTTATGAACACATTTATAACATCAACAAGAGAAAGGAGACTAGTGCTTTATTTAAACATTCTGTTGATTGTGTAGGTTTCACTGATTTCAAGTTTGGGATTTTGGAACATGTTAAACCTGATCCAAGGGGAGGCGATATTAAAAATCACTTGCTTCAAAAAGAAATTAGGTGGCAGCTGAGGTTAAAAGCAAACATGCCCCCCGGGCTTAATGAGTACACAAACATTAAGGCTATACTAGTGGAAAAAGCCTCTAGTGTATAAACAACAGTTTGAGATTGAATATACATAACATTAATATATTTTCAAACGAAATACATGGTTACAAGTGTCAACACAATCTACAAACACACTTGGAGATTTTTTTGAACGGGGTCAATATAACAATTGTTCAAAACATCCAAGATGGCATGTTTATTTGTGTTAAACATTAAATTGTTTTAAAATAGTTTTTTAACAACCAAACATAATAACAGTTTTTAACAATAGTTTTTAACAATGAATATATACACTTTTTTAGAACATAACATATTTTTACAAGTCAATAACATTTTACATTCACTTCATTATTTATTTCACTATTAATTTACTATTTAATTATTTATTTATTTATTTATTTATAATATAATTAACAATCAGCTAACAAGTTATAATACAACATTACAAGCAATGTAATTTAATGTATAATATATATATGTGGTTATCTTATTTATTATTCTTTTACAATAACACAGGCATTTTTTAATAATTGTGTATAAAAATAAATGCTAATTACAACATGAAAGGCACTGAAGCACTTTAACCAGATAGGTCACCAACAGTATAAGTCCCTAAGGGAGTCTGTGGTTGATTGTTAAAATTGCATTTGACAAATGGAATATATTATAGAAAACAATGTGTATAGCTTTAAATTTTAAATCAATTTGTGCAATTAATGGATTAATTAATTGTTTCAAATGGTATAAAAATCACTGGCACCATACTTTCATTATTCTGAAGAAGTCTGCATTCGGCAGATGAAAGCGCTAGATCTGTAATTGTGTTTTAACAAGATTTGTTTAATAAAGTACTGAGGTCTGTATACACGGAGTTTTATTTTTGGACTGGTTTATGAGAACTTTATTTCTAGTCTCTGGTACTTTGTCAAGATCATATAGCTTGATTTATAGAACTAGTAGTTTAGAGAGGGAAGCTTTCAAGCTCTAACAGGTATCAGGAGAACTTTTCATATGCCTACACATTTGCATTTCATTCTTTTTCAATTGAAGAATATTTCTGATCAGGGTCTGTTAGAATTCTGCAGCAACAAGCTATAGGATCTAACACTATGCTTATTGCAGTATTTACTGCTCTGGTCTTCATTTTTGGGATATCTTGCTATGCACACAACCAACAGCCAGCCAGTATTCCAAAGGTCTTTCCCTCCTTAGTTCTTTGGCTAATGCTTGGCTTCCATCACCAGGCTTTGGGAGTATAAAATGTGCTCCTATTAGTATTCTGGTTCAATAGGCTATATGACATAACACTCACCTTGCCAGATCAACACTAGTCATCTAGGCCAAGGCTACTCGCACCTACACTCATAATTATCTGTCTGTCTCAAGACATCATAGTATGCTAACACTGGAGATGCTGAAAACAATTCTTCAATTTTGATGAATTATTGGGCTTATGGCACATTTTAAGTTAACAATTCTGTTAAAGGTCACATTACAGTAGGAAGGTCTAGTATACATTTGCCCAAATAGTTGGGTCATGCCTACGGAATAACTCAATTCAGTTACACAGGATGGCTCTTGCAACACAGCAACTGCTCCGACTCTGCTTGCATCAGGTTAGATACCACTAGTGCATAAATGGTGCTCAAAATATTAAAGCTGTTTTACTAAAGTAGCACCTCTCTTGATTAAGCTTAATTACATTTGCTTACCAGTAAAGTCTGACTGGGTTGTTGCCCATTTTCAACCGAGGCTTGGGGAGAAAAACTCCGAACACTAAACAATAATGGTATCAGAGAAACATACATGTAGTAGGATGATGTATAGACTTACATCTAATGGAGAAAATAAAGTCATAAGAAAGATGAGGGAAATCAAGCAAGAAATAAAAGAGTTATAAAGGTGGGTAATATGGAAGAGTGAAAAGAGAAGCGTGAGGAGGAGAGGGTCAGAGGGATTAGTGAGAGGAAGAGGGATTACAATATAAAATCAGAATAAGGGGGGGGATGAGTGGAGGAAGGTGGGAGTGATAATGGTTAGAGTGTAGTTAGCATAAGGGTGGAGTAAGTAGAGGGCAGGGGAAGTAAGAAAGGGGGCAGACTGTAGTTAGTTTTTTTTTTTTGTTTTTATAACAATCCTGTATTAGTCTGGTATAGAGCAGGACTAGAGCCTTGCACATTAGACAAGAGTCTTTTAGAGTGGATTTGAATAACTAGAGGGAAGGAGATGACCTAATCAACTAGAGGGAAGGAGATGACCTAATCAACATGGGTATAGAGAGTTCCATATACAGTTAAGACCTGAATCTCTGCAGTACTGCCTCTAACCTTGAATCTTGTTTCCTTGTTTGGACTAAACACCACAATGTCATCTATAACACCACCACCACCACAAACCCTTAAGTAATGACTCATTTTACATTGGAAAATCTCATGTGCTAAAGTTATGCTGAAGAGCATTCTTTTGAAACAGAACCTTCCCATAAGCAGCAATGAAAGTTTTAGCTTTATTTTCATAAAGGCATTTGCCAGAAACTACTGGAAGATTCTAGTGTAGAAAAAACTTTTGCATTTACTAGTTTAGGTGCTGTGTCTTCTAAAGTAGGTAGTATAAACCATTCATGCATAAATACATTACACCTTTTGAAATCAACACAGATTCACAGACACTCATTCTTTTTTGATCATTGGGACTATGGGAGCACACCAATCAGTCAGTTTAGTTATACATCCTATAATGCCTACATTTGCATTTATTTTAGTTCTGCTTCTACTTTGGATATCAATGGAAATGGCACCTTTCTTGGTATAGTTAAGGCATACAAAATACCATTTGGTTTTAGTTTAAATTTTGGTTCACATTCAGGCAGGCCAACTTCCAGCAACCATGTCTACACCAACTTTATTTATTCTTGCTACTAAGCCCATTTCCTGTGCCACAGCTATGCTGAGCAGGTTACTTATCTAAGGACTATCCCAGAACATAAACACAAAACTTGGACTTTTGCCCCTTTCACTCAGACATAGCTATAAATTTGCCAACATGCTTAAGCTTGCCTGTTAGACTATGAATTTCAGTCTCTGCCTCAAGTTACTGTTAACAATCTGGGAAACTTCTCTATGAAGCATGTGATCGACCCCTGAATTTATTTTAAAAATCACATCAGTTCCTTGCACTGGTATGTTTTACTTGCCATTCAGAGAGTGACATCTGACACAGCAGTTAATGACCAAAGAAAATGTTTTTTTAACATCTTATACTTAGTTTTATAAACATTTTCAATAGCAATCTCTAACTTGCTTTATTTTACAAACAGCAAATGGCCTGGTGTCTTTCATGTCTTATACCTTCTGCGATGCAGCATACTGCTCTGACTCATCAGGTTATTTTTTTTTTTGTGAATAACGTTGTGTTTTACAGACGTTATATTGATGATTTAATTTTTATTTGTAGGGGTGAGATGTCTCTATTTACACAGTTCATAGAAAACTTGAATCAGAATAATCATGGGTTAAAGTTTGTTGCACAAAGTTCATCACATAGCATCTCCTTTTTGGATGTGGAATTTTATGTGGGGAAAGATAGTTTGATTCAATATAAACCTTTTAGGAAACCAACAGCAAGTAGTATGTATCCTCCACATTTAATTAAGGCCCTGCCTGAAGGGGAATTTAAGAGGATTTTGAGAAATACATCAGATAAAGGTTTATGGAAAGAGGCATGTGATGGAACCTTTAATAGACTTTTATCTAGAGGATATGACAGCACTAAACTCTT
The DNA here is from genome assembly GCF_019279795.1 of Protopterus annectens. Lineage (NCBI taxonomy): Eukaryota > Metazoa > Chordata > Ceratodontiformes > Protopteridae > Protopterus > Protopterus annectens. Next base: position 1,706,451,611 of record NC_056743.1, on the reverse strand, counting down.
AGATATAAGGCATAGATTGTGCAGAACTCATACATTAGGGAGGAATAAATACTATAATTGTAATTATTCTGTGACCACATCTACTTTGGAAAAGATATGTTTTGTATCTAGATATTCAGTTTTTTCTAATATAGCTGAAAAAATTATCAGGGAATTGTGGCATGTTGTGTGCGAAGATCTAACAGTTGGTTCCCTTTTCCCGAAGCATATTACCTTTTCTTATAAGAGGCATTCTAATTTAAAGGAAATGTTAAATAGGAAATTTTTTACCTTTGGCTAGTACAAATGTTGGGATGTATCGTTGTGGTCGTTGTTTGGTTTGTGATAAGACCAAAAATATGCATGCGATGAAAATAAATGGAAGGAAACATTTGGCATTTGAAAGGTTTGACTGTATGTCCTCAGGTGTAGTGTACATTTTGGGGTGTGATTGTATCACGCCTGTATGGTACATTGGTCAGACTACCACGAAGGTGAAGGTGCGTATTTTGGAGCATTTGGGTGACATTAGGAGGGGAAATATGGATAGTCCAGTAGCTACTCATTTTATTAATATGCATAATGGTAACATTGAGGGTTTTGTATTTAGTGCACTTGCTAGACCTCATTTTTGCACAGGAAATTTTAAGACTGCATTGAACAGGTTAGAGCACAGGATGATTATGGGGTACCATACATTACTTCCTGTTGGGATGAATTTAGATAGCGGATGAAATTTGACTTGTGTGTGCTGGAATCTTTGAATCATAATGAAATTTGAGTGTATTTAATTTAATTCAATTTTTCTAAATGTGCATCTTAATGTTATATGCATACATTTGTAAAATTTAAAACAACATGAATTATTTATACTAAATTAGATTTAATATTTAACATTTTTTGATAAATTAGACTTTGTATTTAAATTTTCATATATAATAGTATTTGAATGTTAGATGATTTGTCACAGTGTTGACAGGGTTAAATACCTGATGAATTGATTGACTGATTGTTTAATTGATGAGTATATAAAAGAGAATGTGTATATCTGGATGTTTGTTCCATTGAAGGCAAATTGCCGAGGTACCAGGACGGATGAATAAGATGGATTAAAGCTGCTTCTCTTTGTCTCACCTTCTGACTGCTTATTTCTATGGTGTATTTTCTGAATATTTGATGGTTTCGTGGTTGTTGTACTCTCATACATTCACTTAGTCTGAGTTGTATTACTCTTTTTGGGGAATTTGCCAATGACTTAACATTTTACTTCACACATATTTGCCATAGTTAGGTCAGCATTCTGCCTTTTCAACAACTCTTATTCTCTGGCTTTTTATAAAACAAGTTTTTCTAAAATTAGATTAACTTTAACTTCAAGCTATTAAGTCTGTGACACTCTCACATCATTAGGCCCAATTACATTTTTTTATTTTTGCTCATTGGTTATGCCACAGTTTTCTGCTAATTTATAGAATCACCTCCCAAAATGTTCTAGATATTTACCCTTCTCTTGCACACATCTGTGAAAACATGCTTTCTTGTATAGTTCTTTTGGTCACAAAATGTACATCAAGTTTACAAGAAATTTGAGGAAATGTATATAGTCAGATTTTGCTGTATGTTTGGGAATTCCACCTACTCAGAGATGCAGCAATCTCAGTGCTAGTACACTAAAGTAATGGAGGTATAGTACCCCTTCCCCCCTTTTAATTCTGAGTCTTGGGGCTTGCATTTTAGAGACTCAAAACTCGTATACGGCATCACAACTCAACTGTTGTGTGCATGACAGGAAAAAGACACAGTTTAGCTGCCTGGGAAAGTTGCATCTGCTAAGTGGTACTACTGCTTCTGGTGTAAGACCTATAAACTACTGAACATGAATTACTACTTCTCAGAACATACTTGTTACAGCTAACACTTGATACACTACTTGATGGATCCTTAGCTGGGCTGAACCCCAAGCTATATTACACCCACTGAAGAAGAAGCCAAAGGAGAGTATAAGTACCAAGGTTTAAGAAGACTGAATCCTGAAGTACAGCTATACCATAGGAGACCCAAATCTTGGAGTTGCACTTAAGACTGTAATGCTTGGTGAAGGCACATACTGAGGTCAAAGTTGCCCTGGTATAAACATCTGTCATTGGAGACATTCCTGAAGCAACAAGTACAGGCAGAGTCCATCAGTCCTCTAGTCTGTGAGCAGTTAGCCACATGATGGTAAAAGATAATGCAGCAGGCAATCCACATAAAAACAGATGTTTGGCAAATGAAAGTATTACGCTCCCTGGCTCATAGGAACAAACAGCAGGGCCGCTTTTCCAAACTCCTATTCCATCTCAGCTAACACCTAAACTGATGGTAAACAGCCAGAGTGTGAAAGGCTTTCTATCCTGGCAACAATAAAAATATAAAAAATAAAAATTGAGGGTGATGAATGGGTGCAAGGAAATCTCAGAAATAACTGTAAGGAGGAAATGTTTCTTGGTTCTAAGGGACACCTGTGTCCCTGTGTAAAGCAAGATACAGCTTCATACAGGTAAGGGCTATCAAATTAGAGGATCCAACATGCTGAGCTGATGGCCCACAAGAACAGAACCTTCCAAGACATTAACTTCAATACAACTGACCTGGCAAGTTTAAATGGTGGACAGACAAGCCTGCTGGCCATGAATTTCAAGTTGCCAAGAATTATGGAGACTGCACCAACTCAGGATTTCTTGCCCAGCCAGTAATTGGACAAATTCCTACCCTCACAAGCTCTCAATTGGGAGAAATAACACCACGACATTAAATACTCAAATAGAAGAAGCACTGCTGCAGTATGACTATTTATCCATGGGAAATTTACTACAGGTACAACACAGCCTTCCACAGCTTTTGTGGACATTCCAATAGTGGAACTGGACTCCTTCCTTTACTTAGCACATCAGCCTGCATACGACTTCGCAGTCTTGTGGCTTGATTTGACTTCCTTGCACCATTTTTCAGTTACTTATGCCCCAAGAAACCACTGTTATCAGCCCATCTCTCTGTCAATCCTTTTCACGAATAGGAAACTTTTTCTTGACTTGATCTGCTATACTGCATAGAATTGAACTATTTACAGTTTCACTAGTTTGGTAACTAACTGTCTGCAAATTACACTGGTGGTCAAAGGTCCCAAATATACCTAGAAAAGGTAAGCACTGTACAACACAAGATTTGCCCTAAAGATTGTGATTTGAGGTCATGATCGCATGAAAACTAACAAACTGATGTGGTACTGGGTACTACTCTACCCAGCCTAAGAACCTTTTCCACTTGAAGGCCCTGAACTGTCAAATAGAAGGCTTCCTAGATGCCTCAACAACCCCTGAGAACCCAGCCAGAAGGTCTGCTAGGCCATGAGATACAGCAGGCTGTCACTTCAACCACAGGGGACTTCTTTGGCTATGAGTGGAAAACTTTTGTGTACCTCCAGGTGCTTGAATGCTTGAAGCTATGCCCTTTTCAGCCACCAGTGGCCAACAAGATTGACTTTTGATCTTTATTCCAATCACAGGGGTCTTCCTTGCCTATGACTGGAAGAAGTTTGTCTACATCCTTGAATGCCCTGAAGTCATGTCATTCTCTGCCACTTAAAGCTGTCAAGAATAAGTTTTTGTCTTTCTACCAACCATGGGGAATATCCTTGCCTAGGAATGGGAGAGTTTCATGCATTGCCAGGGGGCATAAATGCCTCAAACCGTGCCCATTTTGGCACCAACAAGAATGGGTTTTGAACTTTCTTCACCAAACTGTGCAATGAGAAGTTTGATCAGTAGGAATGCCTATAAGGCATACAGGAACTGTGCGTTTGTCTATTCCCCTTTCACCGTCGTAATGAATGGAATAGGAAGGAGAATTTGTTGAGAAGCAAACAAGCTACTTTCCAGTTTACCCCAATTTCAGATCCAGTCATACCAGGTAAGGCCTCTGAATCTGTAACACTGGGAGATGACTACAGGAGTGCCTCAAAGAGTCCTCAAGCTCACTTACTTCCCTAGGAATGTGAAGAGCTGAAAAACTGATGCCCCTGTGACCCACCACCAACTGAACATTACCCACCTGCATAGGGGACACGATTTGTGTCTCTTTGCTTGTTTAGATACAACATGATGGATTACATGTCTGACTGGAAGAACGGCCCCAGAAGCAGTCCTACTGGCCCTGAATAACTCCTACTGGCCAAGAAGCCCTCTCCCAGGGTGGGCTAAACGTAATGAACCATGAGAAAGGCCTGCTCTGCAAATGAAGCAACCAATGTCAGACTCTTCTGCTGCAGAAAAAGGAAACTGTTTCCTATTCCTCATCCCAGTCACACTAGAAGGTGGCATAAGCACATAGTGGCTCTGTAATCGTGGACACTTCACAACATCTACCACCTCGGGCACAGAAACATCCCCATGAATGATAACTATCATCAAAGCCCAGAAGATACAGCAGAGTCTGGATCTGATCTTGTATTTACTGTATCCTCAGAAAGGATTTCAAGTCCACGAGCTATACTCCTGGGCCTTCTCCAAAGGCAGGGATGATAGGCACTGAAGAACATCCAGTTCTGTGCCAGTGCAGGCTATCCTTCATACAGGAATCAGACAGAACTCTCAGTTTATGACCAGTTATTCTGAGGGACTGCAGACAGGAAAAAGAGCACAGAATGGACACTTTAGTAGCCTTTGATCTATAATGCAGAAAACACATGGGAAGCTATCTCCTCTGATACAAGAATTATGGTTAACCAACAGGAAAAAAGTAGAGTTGTGTACGCTTACCATAAATGTAGATGTTAGAGTGTATTAACTGTTGCAGTCATTACATTTGGGTAATCTGCTGGCAGGATGCCCTCAGTCGGCCTGATCAACAAAAACTTGGGTTCTGCGTCGGCTGCTGTCCCTTCTTCCATGACGTCAGGTCGTCAGGGGTATAAAACATGCAGCCAACGCCATTACATCAGTTTTTCTTGCCCCAGATGTCAGGTGCCCCCCCAAATGGGGAGCAAAATATATATTATATATAAAATTTAAAACACATAAAATATACCTCCAAACAAAAGCAAATACACCAAAAAGAATTTTAAGCATAGTAAAAGAAAGGAGAGGTATAGTAAGAGGGAAAAAAAGGGGGCTGGAGGGTGGGTAACCAAGACTGCAACAGTGAATACACTCGAACATCTACATTTATGGTAAGTGTACACAACTGTACTATGTTCTTCGTGTTTCACTGTTGCAGTCATTACATTTGGGTAGAATCCCAAAGCTATGGTTGGGAGGATGGATTTATACAGCATTAGGAGCAGCTATAAGGCCCTGCAGGACAGCAGTGGCAAAGGCAGCTCTGGATTTAGAGAAGAGAGGTAAATGGTAATGTTTGGTGAACGTATGAACTGAGCTCCAGGTAGCTGCTTCTAGAATGTCTCTGGTAGGACCCCTCTAAGAAAGGCTGCAGAAGTAGATGCAGCCCTGGTGGAATAAGACCTGATCCCCTTGGGGATAGGTTTACCATGGTGCATATAGCAGAAACGAATACAATGGCTTATCCATTTGGAAATAGTCTGCTTTGAAATAGCCTTTCCCTCTGCCCCTGCAGCAAATGCCACCAACAGTTGTTCAGATTTTCTTAGAGATTTTGTCCTGTTTAAGTAGAATCTAAGTTGTCTGTGTACATCCAATGAATGCAGAATCCGCTCACCCTTGTTCTGTGGATTGGGAAAGAAAGTTGGCAGATGAATGGTCTGATTAAGAGCCACACTGGATACCACCTTAGGCATGACAGTTGGATGGGTCCTGAGAGAGACCCTGTCCGCATGAAAAATAATGAAAGGCTCCACTGTCATAAGAGCCTGTAATTCCGAAATCCTTCTAGTTGAAGTGACTGCTGAAAGGAAAGCTGTTTTCCAGGAGAGAAATTTTAGGTCTGTAGTAGCAGTTGGCTCAAAAGGAGGGAAGAGTGAGTTTTTCCAAAACAAAATTGAGGTCCCATGCAGGAGTTGGCGCTCTCCTGGGAGGTCTTAAATTTTTGGCCCCTCTGAGATACTGCTTTAGCAGAGGATGAGAGTAGAGTGGAGGTTCTGTGTTGTAATGAGCCGAAATGGTAGAGGCTTGGATTTCTATGGAAGAAAAAGATATGCCCTTATGAAGCATCTCAGTTAAATATTGCAGAATCTGAGGAATATTGGGCATTGCTGTGCTTATTCCTTGTGATTGGTTCCAGGCACGGAATCTTTTCCATTTATCAGCATCAGATTTTCTAGTACCAGGCCTTCTAGCCTCCAAAATGACATCCATTACAGGTTTGCTGAGAAGACGCCAAGGGTGAAATCAGTTCATAAGCCACGCTGCAAGATTCAAAGTTTGGAGCTGAGTGTGCAGAATTTGGTAGTTCTGCTGAGACAGTAGGTAAAGTGTCTGAGGCAGGTGCTACGGAGGAAGGTGTGACACATTGTGCAGGAGTGGGTACCAGTGTTGGCGAGGCCAGTCTGCAGCAATCAGAATCATTTTTGGTTTGTCCTGTCTGACTTTTAGTAGAACTTTGAAGAGCAGAAGCAGATGGGGGAAAAACATAGACTGATAGGTTTTTCCAGCAGAATGATAGAGCATCCACTTTCCAAGCTTTTTTGTGATGAATTCTTGTGCAGAATTTGTCCAAGTGATAATTCTGGGGTGAGGCAAAAAGATCTATGTCTGGACTCCCCCATTTGCGTGCCAACATGTTGAAAACTTGTGGTTCCATTTTCCATTTGTGTGGGTCCATAAGATTTCTGCTTAGTTCGTTTGCCAGAGTATTTAGCTTTCCTAGCAGGAATTGGGCTTGTAGTTGTATTTGGTAGATCAAGGCCGTGTTCCACAATGCCATGGCTAGTCTGCAAAGGGGGTAGGAATGTGTACCCCCCTGCTTGTTTATGTACCACATAACTGTGGTGTTGTCTGTCTTTATCATTAGTTGTCCTGGATGAAGGTAGTCCTTGAAGGCTGTCAGTGCATTCTGAACAGCTAGCATCTCTTTCTGATTGATATGTAGGTGCATTTGATTTGGGCTCCATTTTCCCGGAATGCACTTTCCTGCCAGATGAGACCCCCAAGCATAGTCTGATGCGTCTGTAGTTAGGGTTTGGGAGGCAGGGGGTGGAGTGAATGTCAGTCCCTTGTTTTGGTGGCAGGCCTCTGCCCACCATAGGAACTCTAGTTGCAGGCAAGGTATAATAGGAATCATTGTTTCCAGGCTGTGACAATGTTGGCTCCATAAACTTTTTAAGTACCACTGAAGTTTCCTCATATGCAGTCTTGCATATGGAATTAGGAAAATGCAGGAGGCCATGAACCCCAAGGCTTGCAGAATTTGTCTTGCAATAGCAGAGTTTTTGTGACTACCTGTTGGAAGTAGGTCACCAATTGAATTTGCTTTTCTGGCGTAAGGTAAGTCATCTGGGCAGTTGTATTCAAGCTTGCACCCAGGAATGTAATTTTCTGAGAGGGTACCAGTTGTGATCTATTTTCGTTTATGGTGTACCCTAGACAAGTTAGAACCCTTTTTACAAACGCCAGATGCTTTAAAAGAATGTCCTTGTTTTCTGCCTGAATTAGACAATCATCCATGTAAGGAAATATCTGAATATTTCTTTGCCTGCAAAATGCAATTACTGGAGCCAGGCACTTTGTGAAGACCCTGGGTGCAGTAGATAAGCCAAAGGGCAGTGCAGAGAACTGGTAATGCAAGTAGCCTGCTTTGAAGCGGAGGTATCTTCTGCAAGATTCCCTGATTGGGATATGCCGGTAAGCCTCTTTTAAGTTTAGAGTTACCAACCAGGCATCTTTGCCTAGCATAGGTAGTAACTGCTGAAGAGTCAGCATCTTGAATTTTGGAATGTCCAGAAATGTGTTTAGAGTGGAAAGTCCAGAATTGCACGCCATGATTTGTCTTTTCTGGGTACCAGGAAAAGTCTTGAATAGAAACCTCACCCCTTTTCCTCTTCTAGTACTGGTTAGATAGCTCCCATGTTCATGAGGGACAGAACTTGTTTTTGGGTCTCTGCCCACTGATTTGGGGGCAGATCTGGCCATCCGTTTGGGATTGGCAATGTGTGGAAATGAAATCTGTATCCCTGGGATACTATATTAGAACCCATTTGTCCTGGGTAATAAGTCGCCAGTTTCGTGCATGAAGTGCTAGTTTTCCCCCCAAAGGGGCGGCTAAAAGGTAAGTGCTTGGTGATTGTAGAGGGAAGTCATTGAGACTGTTTACCATAGGGAGGTGCCTTGTTGTTTCCAGATTTGGAGGTGGAGGAACCCCACTGTTTTGTTCTAAACGTTCCTTGTGACTGAAACCTGGAGCCTTTGGAATGTCTGGATTTGACTTGAGTAGCTCTCAAAGGGACTGGAAAGGACCAGTTCTTAGTAGGCCAGTGCCTACTAAATCTTGGAGGTTGCACTTGTAAGAAATCTTTCACAGTTTGCATAGATTTAGCTTTACCTTCCATCTTTTTTAACACTTCTTCAGCCTTATTACCAAAGAGACGGTCCTGTTGTAAAGGAGCATCCAACAATTTTGCTTTAACATGGTCAGGCAGAGTTTGCTCTTTGAGCCAAGCATGCCTCCTTAGCACAGATCCAGTTACAGCAGCCCTGCAAGAGGCCTCGAAGGAATCAAAACCACTTTGCAAAGTATGTTTCCCAACTTGTTCAGCTGAATGTAATAAATCCTGCAAATCTTTATTTTCCACACAGTCAGAGATTAACATCATTTTCTGTTTAAGTTGTCCCATGATATGCTGTTGATATTTAAGCATATGAAATTGACAGTTTAAAGCCCTGATTGCCAAGGCTGCAGAAGTGTAAACCTTCTTACCCCATCTATCCAGCGCCTTGGAATCTCTATCAGAAGGGGTAAGATCTTTAGCAGTAGAGGCCTTAATGCTCTTGGGACCCTGAGAAATGGTTTCAGGATCAGCAATCGGATTTTTGAAAAGAAATTTGTGGGAGTCAGGAATCCTGTAGTATCTGTCTGGCTTACAAGGAGCTGGACGCAAAGAATCAGGAGCCATACTAGATTCTGAAAAAACATCATCAACAATGTCTAGAACAGGAGGTATAGCCAAAGGCCTATGCTGAGGAAGAAGAAGAAAATCCCTAAGTCTCTTTTAGATTCAGAAAAATCCTGACTTTCCCAGTGGAAATGTTCCCTTAAGGTATGTAAAGTTTCCCCAAAAGAAAAATCCTCAGGGGGAGAAGCAGAAGGAATGGAATCTTCTGCATCAGAGTCCTCATAAGTAGGAACAGACAAATCCTGTTCATTACAAGAGTCAGAAGAAATAGAATCCTGTTCAGAAGATTCATAATCAATGTCTTACCTAGGCCTCTTAGAAGGAGGGGGTTGGCTACCCCTGATCAGAGTAATTAAATCTTCAGCCATTTTGATCATTTGTTTTTTAGGCATAGGGGCCTGCACATGTGGCCCAGGCGTTTATTTAGACATAGATTTAGATTTTGGCCTTAGTTTTAAAGATGGCGTCGGTCTAATATACAAATTTGTAGGCCTGAAATCACCCTCAGAAGCCGGTGCCTGCACAGCGGCTCCGGACCCATCTAAGGTAGAGACATCTGCGGGTTCCATAATTGAAGCATCTCACGGCATACCGGACTCCGAATGGGTCTCAGTAGAGGCCTGTGAATCAGAAGTAGTGGGTATCAGGGGCTGCGAAAGCGCCTCACTGTGTACTGGCGAACTGGCTTAGGAGAAGCATCGTCGTCAGTTTTGGACCTCGACGGTCTGTCTCTGTCTTTTTCTTTGAGTTTTTTTAGGTATTCCGGTAGTCGGATTACTAACTGACGACATTTATGGATAATTAAATCTTGTGCCAAAATATTTAAAAGCAAAAATATACCGACGTTTAATAGTGTGTCGATTAAATTTAGCACAAAACTGACAGCAAGGCACATTGTGGTCAGGGCCTAGGCAAGGAATACAGTACAAATGAAAATCCTTATGAGGTATTTGCTTCCTACAAGTAATGCAATTATTAACTTTTACTGACATCGGTAAGGAGCAAGAAAAAGATTCCCCAACGGGGTACTTCGCTTTTAGTTGAAGACTTTGGTTTTGAAACTCGAAAATGAAAATTTCAGGAATCGGCCGACTGGCACTTACAAACTGTTTTTGCTTCTGGCACTGCGCGGCAAGAAAGACTGATGTAATGGCGTTGGCTGCATGTTTTATACCCCTGACGACCTGACGTCACGGAAGAAATGACAGCAACCGACGCAGGACCCAAGACTTTGTTCATAGGTTCATAGGTTTATACTAGGCTATCTGCCCTAAGGCATTTATAAGCCTAGCCCAAATTTTTGTGGCTTACGCCACACCCCTTATATGAAAAAATACTGTGCCCATTAGTTTGTTGTGCCTCTGTCCAGCAGTGACACAGAGATGATTCCCGGGGTAAACCTACGATCTCCCATCCACAGGTCTAGATTTCTCTTGAACAGAGTCAGCGAGGTGCTCTGCCTCACATGGACCGGGATTCTATTCCACAGCATAGGGAGTCTCTGAGTGATAAATCTATCCCTCCAGCACGTCCTATTTATATTCGTGCTAAGGTTTAAGTCGCTTGCTCTAGTGGTTTTGGTGGATTTGGATTTTTTGAGGTGGAGCATGTCCATTAATTCCGGGTTGGACATGGCCTTGTATGTCAGGCACATGTCACCTCTGAGCAGACGGTATGCGACTGAATAGAGCTGGAGTTTCTTCAATCTGGCAGCATATGACAGATTTTGGAGTCCCTTTATCCTTTTGGTGAGGAACTTTTGGGGTCTCTCCAATTGCTGCAGATGTCGGGTGAGATGCATCCCGAATGGGGCACTGTACTCGATCATTGGTCTGATAAGTGAAGAGTACAGGGGAACAATGACCTCACTAGATCTGGATGTGAATCCCTTCATGATCAGGTGGGCAATGTAGAAGGTCTTTCTAACCACTTTAGCAACGTGAGTGTCAAAAGAAAGGCCACTGTCAACCTGGGTCCCCAGGTCCCTGATAACCTCTTCTGTGCTTAGTGGATTGCCACCTATATGGTAGCTTGGGGTTACCTTGTTTTTCCCGAAGGGTATGACTATACATTTTTTGGTGTTTAACTTCAGGCCATGGCTCTGGCACCAGCTATCTGTTTCCGTGAGTCCCTTCTGAAGGATATCCGTGTCCGATGCACTTTCCACTATGGCCCAGTTTGCAGTCGCCTGCAAACTTTGTCAGCCAAAGTCCTCCCATGTTGGCCTGTACTTCTGAGAAGTAGATGCCAAACAATAGGGGGCCAAGGACCGAGCCCTGTGGGACACCACTTGTGACCAGCTTGGAGTCTGACATGGCGCCAGCAACTCTAACCCTGTGGGTTCTGTCCTTAAGCCAGTTTGCAACCCATCTTGTGACATATGGGTTTACATTTAAGCTGGTAAGTTTTTCTACAATACCCGAGTGGGGTATTGTGTCGAAAGCCTTTGCAAGGTCAAGGTAGGCTGTATGGACTGCCTTTCCCTCATCAATGGCCTTGTTGACTGTTTCGAAGAAGTCGACCAAGTTCAAAAGGCATGATCTTCCCTTGACAAAGCCAAACTGGGTTGGGTCCAATGTCTGCAAGTCCCCTATATCTTTGTTTATGAGCTCCATTATGATCCTCTCCATAGCTTTGCAGACTAGACTCGTTAAGCTTATGGGGCGGTAATTACCAGGGTCTGTAGAGGCGCCGCCTTTGTGGAGTGGGACCACAGTTGCCGTACGCCACTCCTTGGGCACGTATCCTGTGGTAAGGCTGAGATAAAACAGCTGCCTTATGTGCGGGTTTAATTCCTCATTTAGCTCGTGTAGCACACAGCCGGGGACACCATCCGGTCCCATTGATGCTGTGTTTTTAGCTTTAGAGTGAGCAGCTTTCACCTGCGCATTTGAGATGTCCGGGAGGCTACACTCGGCTGGGATAGTTATCTCTCCTTTAGGGGGGGGAGGGGAGGGTGAAGTTTGCACTGAACCTGTCTGCCAGTATGTTGGCAATGTCTGTGGGTTCAGTGATTTTTGTATCATTTTGGACTAATTCTGAGCATATCTGGGAGTTTCCACCCAGGTTCCTAACATAGCTGAAAATGGCCTTATGATTGTCCTTTGAATCCATGGCAATTTTTCTCTCAAAATTGGCCTTAGTTGATTTTATGAGTGCTCGTATTTTTTTACTAATAATGATCAGGGGTGACTTCCTTTTATGGATTTTGTTCTATCATGTAATAGCTTTCTCCTCTTATTGTAAAGTTTGTTAATGGCTGGGGTCCACCAGACTGGACGTTTGCCCTTTGTGGAAAGAGTCTTGGTTTTATTTGGGATTGCCTGATCCATGCAGTCCTGGAGGTGTTCATAGAAGGCATTTGTAAGGGCTTCCGCAGCTTGGGTTGTGGTTTCCACTGGCTCAGGGGCCTTGAAGGATACCACACCAGTCTTGAGTAGTGTGAAGTTTGCTTTAGAGAAGTTCTTCACTATGGTCTTTTTGTTTGGGGTGGGGCGGGATGTGGATTTCCAGTGAGATTAGTTTATGATCAGATCTCACCAATGAGGGATATACTTCGGTGTGGAGCATTTTGTCCCCATGTTTGTGACAATGAGATCTAGTATATTTTCTCCTCTCGTGGGAACAGTGACTAGCTGTTCCATGGCATTTGAATTTATGAACTCCAGGAACCGTTGAGCTAGAAAGTTAGGGCTTGAGTAATGTTCCCAGTCTATATTCGGGTAGTTGAAGTCACCCAATATGATGGTGTTTGGAGATACATTTATACCCTCCAGTGTCTTCAGGAAGGCTGTGTGGGGTTCCTGAGTTTGAGAGGGTGGCCTGTAGCATGCTACAATTTGTACAGCAGTTTTGCCTATGGTTAGTTGCACCTGGATGGTTTCCGAGCTTGTGCGTTGCCACCAACCTGGAGGTGTGGGTATCCTTTATGAATATGGATACACCCTCCTTTTGTGGTGTGGTCCGGGTTTTGTGGCGGAACGCATGATATGAGGTAAAACCTAATAGTGCCGGGTGCTCTCAGGAGCCTTGAACCAGGTTTCAGTTACAGCACAGACATCGATGTTCTCCATACTGAGAAGGGCCTCGAGTCGTGCATTTTGAGATTTAGACTTCTGGCATTGAGCAGCATTACCCTCAGTTTCTTCCCATTTTTGTTTTCTAGGGTGGTAGGTTTAGAATTTGAGCCTTGCCTAAAAAGGCACTATGGGGGTGGCAAGAGCCTTAGCCAATATCCGGAATCCCAGGGTGACAGGTGCAAGCCGTCCCTTGGAAGCAGCGTGGCTTGTCAAGCATGTCATCCCAGGCAGACAGACACTGGATCCCTTTGAATGACACCAGACATTAAGCCAATTGTTAAAGCTGATCATCTTGTCTCTATATTGTGGCATCATTCTTGGTGAAGGAAGGATACTGCTCAGGGTTAGGGTCATACCTGCCTGGGCTACATAATCAGAGAGCTCCTCTATGTCTCTTTTCATGTAGTCCAGGGAGGTACGTCTCAGGTCGTTCACACCAGCATGGACAATGACTGTGTCATATTTGTACTTGCCGTGGAGTGACCCGAGTGCTTGTGTTATGTGGCGGATTCTAGAGCCCGATAGGCAGCTTACTGTGACCCTCTCCTTGTTCAGCCTGGTGAGTGGGACGTCAGTGTGTCTGACTATGGAGTCACCTATGACAAGTATGTTTGGTGTTGTATTTGGCCTTAAGGGCTGTGACTGCTTTGCACACTGCTTTTGTGGTTTATGTGTTGCTTGTGGGGTGTCTTGAGGTAGCAGTTGTTTGGGTGTCTGCTTTGGAGGCCTCTGCTGTTTAGGTAAATTTTTACTCAGAGCCTTCAAGTATGTCTTTGTGTGTTTATGTGTTTGATTCAGTGGAGTGGTAGCATTATGTGAGGCTGGTTTTGTGGTGTGTGTAGTTGCCTTCTCCTCCTGTCTGGTCTTGCCAGTCCTGAGTTGAGAGAGCTCAGCCTCCAGTTTGGCTAAATAGATGCATCTCTCGCAAGTATTTGTGTTATGTGGGAGGAGGGAGGAGGAGAGGGTTGTCTGTGTACATGAGGCAGTTATAACATTGCCTCAAGATTCCCCAGATTCACCAGCTGGACCGGAGAGGAGATTGACAACTGACCTTTGGACATGCTAGAATAATATTGGGAAATCCTTAATTGAAAATAAGGGCCAGTGGGGAGTGAGGGTGTAGTGCTTTTAATTTTTAGTGCTGACTTATATAATTGCTTTAGCGAGCAAGTGCCAGGTAACTTGAGTGCAATGTGTTACAAGTAACTAAATGCAAAAACGACAAACAGTAACTTTCTTTCAAGTGAAACAATGAAATAAGTACAGTAAGCAATGCAGATATCACTAGTGATCCACAGAAGCACTGAGAAGTTGCGTATTAGGTGGAATTAGCTTCCAGGGAAATAACAAGCAAACAAACAACAAGCATATAAACAAAGCTAGATTCAGCAGGCCTGGATCTAGTCTATGCTAGAGCAAACAAGGTGTACCAATTTCAGTAAGATACAGTTCAAATATTCAGGCACTATAAACCTCTAACCAGAAATTCCCAGCTCAGAAGGGCAGAGTCCAGCCTCTTCTCCCACAAGAGTGCAGACCATGAACCTTCTTAATGTAAAATAACTGGCCTGAAGCCCAAGTGCCTAAACCAGAACTAATACACTTGGACACTGGGCTCTCAATCAAATACTATATACATGATTTATTACTGCAAGGATTTTTGGATGAGAAAACTCACAATTTTTTACTTGTACCTAAACCTAAAACAGCTGTACTCTTTGGTATCCCCAAGGTGCATAAGGGACTTGCTCCTTTAAAATTTCGTCCTATTGTATCAGGAGCAGGCAGTGTAACTGAATCTCTGAGTAAATTCATTGACTTCCACCTGAAAAAATATGTTAAGCAACTAGATTTTGTTTGTAAAGATTCATGGGAGTTCCTTACCAATATAAATCAAGAAATTGACAATTCTAATTTGTTTATGGTAACAATAGACATTGTCGAATTATTTCGAGCATACCGCACGAGCAAGGTATGGATTGGTTCGAGAAGTTATTGTTAAGGAATCAGGACTTAGCACTGATCTAGTTAACACAATACTAGAATTTATGAGAATTGTGCTGCATAACAACTTTATAAATTTTAATGAAGAATTCTACAAACAAAAGAGTGGGGTGGCTATGGGCGCCCCATGCGCTACTGCATATGCAAATATAGTTTTGCACAAGTGGGAGAAGGAATTCATACACAACACCAGCTGGAAAGAACATATTGTATTTTACAAAAGGTTTTTGGACGATATTTGCATCCTATGGTCAGGTACAGAACAACAATTTTTAGGATTTATAGAGTACCTGGAGAACACCACTTGTTTTCTCAGATTCACTTACACGTTGAGTAAAGAAAGTTTGAATTACTTGGACATTACATTAACAAAAAGACCTAATCAAAAAGGTTTCACTTCACGGATATACAGGAAAGAAACACACTGTAATGCATACTTGCACTACGATAGTGGTCATCCCTGGCACATCAAAAAGGGCATCATTAAAGGACAGCTAGTAAGAGCGTCCAGAATGTGTAGTACAGACAAACTATTTCAAGATGAGGCAGAATTTTTAAAAAAAGCTTTTCACATTAGAGGTTATCCTTTTGAATTGTTCCAGGTTATACTGGATGAAATTGTTCATAGAAGAGGGAACGATCTCAAACCTCTGTTGGGAATAGGGCCTGTAGTACTCAGCAAGCAACATGACACAAAATGTGTCTATTTTCAAGAGAAATCTTGACCAATGGATGGGAGATCGCAGATATACCCCAGGGATTACCTCAGTGTCACTGCTCAACAGAGGCACAGCAAAATAATGGGTATAGTTCCCCATACTAAAGGGGTGGCGTAAGCCACAAAACTATGGGCTAGGCTTGTAAATGCCCTCGGGCAGATAGCCTAGTATGAACCTATGAACCTATGATAAGCATAAGAATTTTGTATATACATATTCTCAGGACTCTTTGCTAATTGAAAACACTATCAGGAATTTATGGCCCATGATTACATCACAAGATGAATTTAATAAGTTATTTCCTGAACATATAACTTTTACTAGGAAAAGGAACATCAATTTGAAGGGAATATTTGAACAAAACATTCAATCAGAAGAGAAACAGCAAGCTCTAGTAGCAAAAAGAAAAGGCACTTTTGCATGCGGTAGATGCAAGCAATGTTCCTGTCTTATTAACAAAGAGCAGGTTCACATTCCCTCACGTAAAAGCACTTTGTATGCAAAGTGCAATTACAATTGTAATTCATCTGGAGTTATATATATAGGATTTTGCCAAAAATGCCCATCCTTTTATGTGGGCAAAACTGAGAGGCAGTTAAAACGCAGATTATATGAACACATAAACGACATTAAAACAAGGAAAGAGACAAGTGCGTTTTACAAGCATTCTCTCAGTTGTAAAAACATGGCATTAAAGTTTTTTGTGGTGGACAATGTAAAACAAGACTTGAGAGGAGGAGACTGGGAAACAATGTTGGGGATCAAAGAATTAACCTGGCAACTAAGGCTTAATGCAACCAAATATCCAGGCATTAATGAAGGGATAAGTTTAGGGGACATTCTTAGGGCTAGAAGAAACAGGATCAACTGAAGTACCCCACATTGTTTCAACTTTTAGGGGTAACTGTATTAATGGTTCTGAATCTGGTCATTGTTGAGTTTCTAAGGTTCAACTATCATCTAAAAGCATTAAATATTAAAATAGTCATGTTTATAGTATTATTAGTTGTTTTATTGTTACCTAAACCAAGCAGTATATTTTAACATATTTTTTAATGAATTAAACACGTTAGGGGTTTGTAGTAAGTATCTAATTGACATTTTCAAAACTTGCACATTGTTCTGAAGTTATGAGAAAGGGAAATGTGTTTGTGGTTACAAAATGTGTGTTTAAAGTACCCGAAAGGAAAGTATTTCATTTCAACATAAACTTTTGTAACTTATCTTTCACACAATAAGTTTACATAAAGTATTAAGTTATATTTTTAGGTTTTGAAAGTTCAGTTACATACACATTTATTACTTTTTTCTATATGCAAACTACGGAAAGACTTGATAGTAAAATTGCAGTTTTTAATGTTTTGGAAAAAGAATTACAGTTTTTAGGGTATGTGTTTTTAAATATTTTGTATTAATCAATTGATGACAATCATGCAATTAATTTAATCACATGAGCAGGGTTGGTTTGGTATAAATTCTGAATGAAGCAGCAACCTAATACACTTGAAAAAGCCTGTTAAGAACAGGCGAAAGCGCTTGTGGTTACTTGGAGTGGTTACTTGGATGGTTTTCTTGTTGTGTGCAATAAAAGAACTTTTTAACCTTTCCTGCTCGTCCATCTGGTGTTCGATAGTTTGGAGCTGCAGTGATCCTATCTACAGTACTGTTTTGTGTCTTTAAACGGAGGGTTCTGTGCCTCAGTGCCTAGTGGGATTCGTGGTACACTTTCATCAAGTTACAACCAAGCAGTAATAAATACCATTGAATACTTTAGAGAATGTCTGGATTAGTGTTCAAGTTACACAAATCAGGCTGACTGAGGGCAACCTGCCAGCAGATTACCCAAATGTAATGACTGCAACAGTGAAACACGAAGAACATCTTTTAAACGCTAATAGCAACACTTTACACTGGAAGTTATGCTAACTCAGAACAAACTAGAAGAATCTGCTTTTTGGACTCCAAACGCCATCAATCACGTTTAGTGGTCCAGATACATAATCTGGACACCTTCAGGCAGAAAGGGCATAGAACTCTGGAAGAACACAAGATGACATTTGAATGAGTTGTCTGAATATGATGGAATCTGTCATTTTCTTCTGGAAGAGGAAAGGGCAGAAGAAACCCCCTTCTGGCTCTTCTAAAAATAAACAGCCTCTATGGCCCCCGTGTAAATGTAGAGTATGGGCTTTTTTAAGACCTCTTCTGAAATTCAATGGTCCTCATCTATCCCCTTTCTAGAGGAGGTCTCATGAACTCTAACATGTGGCCAACAAAGTACCGTTGTGTAAGTAAACTTACCATAACAGTAGATGTTGTAATAGATCATTACTTCAGTAGCCTAAGTCTTTGGTTATATCCCACCAAGGATATAACCAATGGCCAAGTTTTCAAAGCTTCAGAGCACCTTCCATACACTAACTGCTGTGGTACTTGAGGAGGGCTGCATGAAAGTAGTGGTAAAGTTTAAAAAAGTTCAGAGCTTTCTTGCCTCAGGAAGGGAGGCTAGAGCAATGAAAAAGTATTTGCTAGGAAAGGAAAAAAATAAATATGTACATAAAAGTATATACATCCCCACCACAGCAAAACCCCCTAACACAGACAAAGGGGATGGAGGGAGGGATCAGCTACTGCAATAGTGATCTCTCTATTAGAATATCAACTGTTAGGGTAAGTTTACTTACCCCAGTTCAACATCAGATCACTGTTGCAGTAGCCTAAGCTGTTTTAGGTAGATTACAAAGATTAGAATTATAGGGAAGAGGAAGAAATTGGAAAATTCAGTTGCTTGTGGAGAATGGTCACAGTAAAACTCACAATGGACCTGGAAAAGGTTCTAGTCTGTAATGCTTTGTACAAGCATGTACAGAGGATCAAGTTGCTGCCTGTAGGATACTGCTGGAGCCTACCCCTTTCCAAAACCCACAGAAGAAGCCAAAACCTAGAAGAGTGAGCCTGACCCAACCTAGAAGTGACATAGGTTCATAGATTAGTACTAAGCTAACTGCCCTTGCGAGCCATTTTAAGCCTAGCCATTTATCCCTTGTGAGACTCAAACCCTGCACCTTTTGCTTGCAAGGCAAACACCTTAACCATTAGGCCACCCTCCCAACCCTCCTAATATTAGTCATGATGAGGACAGCAAAAACTAGTAGCAAGAGACAGCCATCTAGAAATTCTCTGCTTCAGTACTGGTTGTCCTGTTTACCTTCATGAATAGCTGATAGGCCTCCCTGAAAAGAAAGACTTTGTTCTAAGCATTACCTGATCTGCCTGTGGACTTCCAGAATACATAAAATTATTTTTCCACTGTTTTTATGTCTGAAACAAATACAGGGAGATCAATAGACTGACTCACAGTAAACTCTGAAACCACTTTTGTCGTAGAAGGATTTGTTCTCATAACAGCTTGCAACTCAGACAATCTTACAGAAGTCAGAGCAATAAGTAACACAGTTTTCCAAGTTAAGTACCTCAAATGGAAGAAGTGTTAACTCTTTCAAGCCCAAAGTTTAGAATCCAAGGAGAAGCCACCTATTTTCTAGGCAGATACGTGTCAAATTCCTTTCAAAAACTGCTTGACTTGAGGAAGGGGGGTGTCAAAGGGTAAACCAGCAGAAGAAGACAAAAGATACATCTTGAGAGAAGAATAAAAAAGATCAGACAATAATTCTTACAAATATTCTAGAACCAGAGACATCTGGGCCTTAAAAGGGTCCTGTTTCTTAGTGTGGCACTGACTACAAAATCATTTTGAGTTACAAATACATGATTTCCTACTGCAGTTTTTTTTCACCTCCTTTAGTACCTGTTACATGTCCTCAGAAAAAAGGTGCCTAAAAGGTTTAAAAAAACATCATTGAGGCAGTCAGACAAATGGTTTTCAGATTAAGTGTTATGATGTGTATCAAACATCCCGTCTTGTGTGAGCAAATACAGTCTGTGGGGAAGCATGTGGCAAGTGCCCTGGGACGTTTTCAAAAGAAAGGAGAATCACTGCTGCCTAGGCCAAAAGGAAGTCACTACCGCTGTCTCTGGGGAGTCACTACGGATCTTTAGGAGAACCTGGATATCAGATGAAAGGGTGCACATATGAACACTCCCTTCCATGGTAATGACAACACTTCTGTCTTCCAGGCTTGGTTGTAAGGATTCCTGGAGAAACTTTCCTTAACTATCTGTTTAAAAGGAGGCAAAGAGATCTTCTTGAGGTGCTCCTCAAAGCTGGATTAATTCCTGGAAGACCCATGGGTGTTATTTCCATTTGTGAGGGACTGTCCTTGTCTTGTACAGCTTGTTTGCTATAATCCTTTGCACTTATAGCATATATAAAGCCTGTAGAGTCAAACTGAACATAATTGCTACCTCTCAGGCTACCATAGCAAATCTGCTAAAGGGCCAAAATGTGGTACCCCCATTTGTTTAATGTTGTCCGTAATAACTTGCAGAGGTCCTAGAGACAAGAGATGATTTCTTAACTGTGTGACTCCGAGCAAGTCACCTAAACAGATATCGCTCCCGGGCTGATTCTTAAAAAAGGTCCATGGAAATTGAATAGTTGTCTAAGAACTTACCATAACCTTGGATGTCCTTCTCTTTCATGTTGCAGTATTCATAACAGTAGGGAACTGCTGCCAGCAGCGCCACCTTCCAGCCAGTATACCAAAGTCTTTGTTTCTGGAGGGTACATGTGACATCCCTTGTCAGGGCCATAAACTGACGTAAGGTATAAAGGTGACATCTTCACGCACCCTCCTCAAAATTAACTGTCACATACAGTAGTACTCCAGTGGGTAAGAGAGTCCCAAGAGGACCCTTGGAATTGCATACACGCTAAAGTCAGGGAAGAAGATGGTTTGTGTGCAAAGGAGACATATGGGGGTATCAAAGTAATGCCCCCCCCAAGTCAGAATGGCAAGCAAGATGTAAATGGTAGAGGAGGAGGTGGGGGTTGAATACTGCAACATGGAAGAGAAGGACATCTAAGATTATGGTAAGTTCTTATACAAGTATTCTATGTCCTTCTACTCACATGTTGCAGTATTCATAACAGTAGGGAGAGTACCAGAGCTTTTAGGCATGGAGGATTGGGTTCCCTGGTCAATGAGCCCTTGGAGGATGGACCTGGCAAACCCTGCCCTAACTCTAGAGACTAGGTCCAGTTTGTAATGTCTGGTAAAGGTGTGGGCAGAAGTCCAAGTGGCAGCTTCCAGGATAGAAGCATAGTCAATTCCTTTGAAAAAAGCAGCTGAGGAAGCAGCTGCCCTGGCAGAGTGAAGCTTGACTTGTCCGTGTTGGGAATTTCCATGAAAAGAGTAGCATAGGGTAATGGATTTTTAAATCCATGAGGAAATGGTTTGCTTGAAGACTGCCTTTCCTAGAACTCTGGGATGGAAGGAGACGAAAAGTTGATCTGATTTTCTGATAGGTTTGGTTTTGTCTAAGTAGTACCTCAGTTGTCTGTGGACATCCAAGGAATGGAGAGTCCTTTCTGAGGAATTTTGTGGTTGATGGTAAAAAACTGGCAGTCTGATGGTCTGGTTTACTGAAAGTTCATTAACCACCTTTGGCACGAAGGAAGGATTGGTCCTTAGGGCAACTCTGTCCTTGTGGAAAATAAAGTAAGGAGAGGTAACCATGAGGGCTTGGATCTCAGATACCTTCCTGGCGGATGTTAGGGCAACTAGTAGAACTGTTTTCAATGTGCATAACTTTAGGGATATTGAATGAGCTAGTTCAAAGGGTGGCAGTATAAGTTTTTCTAGTACAAAGTTCAGATCCCAAGGGGGAAGGATAGGTTTTCTGGGAGGCTTTATGTGAAGCACTCCCTTGAGGAAAGGTTTGACCTGCAGTCTGGAGGCCAGAGGAGGGGAGATTGGCAGACAGGCACAGATAGCAAATAAATGCACTTTGAAAAATGAATATGTTAGCCCTGAGTGCAGTAGCTCACACAAATAGGAAAGGACCATAGGTATAGAAGTAGTTAGAGGGTCCTGATTTTTCCGTTGACACCAGTAGGAGAACCTGTTCCATTTGGATACATAGTTTCTCCTGGTACTAGGTTTTCTGGCCTCCTGCAGAATATTTAGCATGTCTTCTGAGTATAGGTGTCTGTAGGGGATCAAAACTCTATCACCCATAAGGTTAATTTCAGATTGTCCACCTGAGGGTGTAGTAAGGATTCCCTGTCCTGTGTGCATAGGTCTATTCAGTGGGGTAACCTGTGGTGATTGACCTTGGCTAGTAGGTGTAAGAGGGGAAGCCAATGCTGTCTTGGCCAATAGGGGGTCGCCAGTAGGATTTTTGGGTTGTCACTCTGTACTTTCAGAAAGACGTTCTGAATTAGAGTGAATGGGGGGGAAGGCATAGAGGTACTTTCCCGCCCAAGACAAGGAGAAGGCGTCCACTTTCCATGTTTATGGATGTGGATTCCTTGTGCAGAATTTGGGCATCTGTTCTGGGTGAAGGCAAAACAGTCTGTTTGTGGAATATCCCACCTGTGGATTATATGTCTAGAAAAACTTCCCTGTGAAGCATCCATTCGTGACTTGGAGCTAAAGTTCTGCTCAGGTAGTCTGCCATGACATTCTCTGTGGAAGGGATATATACAGCTAGCAGATGAATGTGGAGAGATACTGCTATGTTTGAGATCTGGATTGCTATGGTGCATAGAGGGTAGGACTTTGTTCCCCCCTGCTTGTTGATGTACCACAGGACCGTCATATTGTCTGTGATTACTTTCAGGGTTCCTGGGTGAAGGACTGACTTGAAGTTTAGCAGGGCCAACTGTAAAGCCCTCATTTCTTTGATGCTGATATGGTCCTTTAGTCTTGAGTTGGACCATGTGCCTTGGACTGAGAGTTGTTTTTGGCTTGTCAGTAGCATTGCCCCCCATCCCAAGTCTGGGGCATCTGTGGAGACCTGTTGTGGGGTGGCTGGGATCTGAAGGTAGATCCCTTGGTTGAACTGAAGAGCCGAGATCCACCAGTGGAGTTCCTTCTTCAGACATTGAAGTAAGGGTAGGGGGGTGTCCAGGGGCTGGGAGCGTTGACTCCATAGGTTTTTTCAGAACCCACTGTTTTTTTCTCATGTGGAGGTTTGCTAGAGGCAGTATGTGTATGAGTGATGCCATGTGTCCTAGAATTCTTAAAATCTCTCGAGCTGGCAGGGCGGAGAGGGAGAGGACTCTTTGAAAATACAGACAAAGGTCTAGGATTCTTTGATCCAGAATGAAGGCTTTCATTATGTCTGTTCTGATCCTGCAACTCAGGAAACCCAGGTCTTGAGAGGGATCAGGTGAGATTTTTCATGATTTATGGTGAACCCTAACAAAGATAGGGTGGAGATTACCTGTTGTAGATGTAAAAGGAGGGTTTGGTGGTCTTGATGAAGAATGAGCAGGTCATCCAGGTATGGGTATATCTGAATACCCTGAGTCCTGCAGTGGGCAATGACTGGGGCCAGGCATTTTGTGAATACTCGGGGGCAGTAGAGAGTCCAAAGGGCAGGCTGAGGACTGCAAATGGCAGGAGCCTATTGCAAATCTGAGGTATTTCCTGTAATGTGGGTGTATGGGGATGTGTAGTTAGGCAACCTTTAAGTCCAGGGCTACCATGAAAGTCTGAGTTGGAATTAGTGGTAAAAGGAGTGGTAAGGCAAATATTTTGAAAGTGGGAACTTTGAGAAAGAGGTTTAGATAGGATTGGCCTCCAAGAGCCATCCTTCCTTGGTACCAGAAACATTCTGGAGTAAAACCCCCTGTTTCCTTGCTGATGTGGTACCCGTTCTATAGTATCTTTAAGTAGAAGCTGCTGAATGATAGGAGGGAAAAGGTGGGTTTGGCTTGCAGGTGGTTGAGAGATGTCATGGAAGGGTGGTATCATCCACCAAGTCATGAAGTAGCTTGACTGAATGATGGAGAGAACCCATTATTCTGATGTAATAATCCACCAGGAGGGAAGGGAGAGGGTGAGATGGAGGGAAAGTGGGCGTTTTGGTGCAAGGGAGGGTAGTCACAGAGGAGGCAGTATGGACTGGTCAGACTGGCCTCAAATGGGCGTAGTCGAACTTGTAGGAAACCTAGGAGTAGAGCTTTTCCTGGTTTGTCTATATCCTTTAGATGGTGGAGCAGTGTGTGCTGACTGCCTTCTAACAAAGAAAAGTTTCTGTGGGTAATTCCTGTGATATCTGGGTATACGGGACACCAGAAGGTGTTTAAGACTCTTAAGTTCCTTACCCTTTTCTTGAAGGGACTTAAGGAGTTCTGCTGAGGCTTGGCCAAACAGGGCTTTATTATCCAGGGGTGCATCCAGCAATTTAGGTTACACATCCATGGGAAGGGGTTGTAGTCTCACCCAGGAATATCGCCTCAAGACTGAGACAGATGCAGCAGATTTAGATGAGGCTTCTACAGCACCATAACTGCACTTTATTGAGTGCCTAGTTACTTGGGATGCAGTGGAAGGGAGGGTGTTAATTTGAGTTTTAATGGGATGAGTCTGGTGCCTCAGATAGTAATGTGAAGGCGTTGGCAATGGTATCAAAGACATATTTAGCCATATGTGTTTGGTAGTTGAGAGCTCTAACAGCCAGAGTACAGGAGGTATAGACTTTCTTCCCTAGTCTGTCCATAAATTTGCTGTCTTTTTCTGTGGGATAAAGAGCAGACAAAGGTAATTTCTTGGATGATTTATCAGCAGAGAGAGGAATAGCTGCTGGGTCTGCTGGAGGGTTCCTAAAGAGGTACTGGGTATCCTGAGGGACCTTGTAAAAATGGTCTAAACATTTAGCAGCTGGTGGTAGAGAGTCAGGAGAGTGTGAAGCATCCTGAAAGGCAGGTAGCAAGGGGACCACTGCTGAAGGAGAGGGGCTGCTCCATTTGCAAAAGGTCGAAGTATCTTTTCTTGGTATCAGAAACTTCAGATGCTCGCCATTTGAAATGCTCCCTCATGAGGGAGATTGTGTCTCCAAAGGTAATTTCTTCTCCTGGAGATTCAGCAGTAATGGAGTCTTCCTCCTCTGAAGTGATGAAATCTTTTGGGGACTCTATTTGGGATTCATATGAAAAGGATTCCTCTGAAAAGGGGTAGTCTTCCTCTGAAACCTGTAAAGCAGGTCGAGTAGTGGGGGCTGGTGGGCCTGCTGTGTATGTAGGGTCTGAAAGGACCTAAAAAGGTTATGAGAAAAAACTTCCCATCCAGGAACTGGTTGGCTTTCAGTGTGTTTAACTTTTAGTTTTTTCTTTAAAGGTGTAGTCGGTAGAGACCGAATTGGAGTGGACGTATATCTGGGTGGAAGAGAAGGAGCTAGGCCCTCCGATAGACTGAGTTGTAGTTCCCCTCTGCCATCCGGATCTGATGGCTGAGTAGCCTTAGTGGATGTACTAAAGGTTTCCGTCACCTCAGCTTCCATAGTGGTTCCTGGGCCTGGCTTGGAAACCAATGTCTGTGAAGATGCAGGACTTTCATCAGCCTCAAGAACATTCTGGGATACCTAAGGCACAGCAATGGATTCCGGCCTAACTTCTTTGGCCTTCTTCCTCGGCAGCTCTTCAGACGGGCCTATACCCCCTTCCATACCAAGTGCAAGACGTCTGAGTCGCTGATTTTCTAAATATGATTTTAGTGCAGCAAGACAGCTGTGAAGGGTTTTCGGAACAAAAGATTTGCAAATGGGGCAGGACGTATGGTCGTGGGCCTCACCTAAGCAAAAAAAAAAACACTTCTCGTGTGCGTCCTTGTGAGGAATTTGTCTCGCACAAGCAAACTTCCCCTTCTAAGCTGACATAACAATAATCAAAGGCAATGAAGAAACCCAACAGGGCACTTACCTGTATCAGTAGGATGAAACGGTCGTCCGATCTAGAATAGTCTGAAACGCAATCTGCTTTCGGAATAGTCTGAAACACAATCTGCTTTCGGAACTGGTGAAGAGGAGTCCAGTGTTCACTGCGGCAGGAAAATTCTGAGGAGGGTGCATGCAGACGTCACCTTTATATCCTACATCAGTTTATGGCCTTGACAAGGGACATCACATGTACCCTAAGACTTTGGTATACTGGCTGGAAGGTGGCACTGCTGGCAGCAGCTACCTACTGTTATGAGTACTGCAACATGTGTATAGAAGGACATCAGTGCTCTACCCTGAAAAAACAAATATAAATAAATAAATAAATAAATAAATAAGGCTTTTACAACACTTTCTACTGCCACCACTTATTTGACATTTGTGTGCTTCTGTCTGTCCTGCTCGTTCCACAGACCTTGTAATTTTACCCTTTTGATACAGCCCCCCCCCCCCCCAAAAGCAAAGCCCGAGGCATCTGCTGCAGCAGACTGAGGAGGTGGAAGAGAGTAGGGGAGATGTAGACTGAGAGATAAGTGGTTCACCCACCACAGTAAATCTCTTATTACAAAACCCAGCACTGCAATCTGAAAAGATACAGGGTGTTAAGGTTGAGGCCAGATTGACCTGAGATGCCACTAAATTTTTCTCATGGGATGTCTGGTCAAGGGAATCATGATAACCATAGAGCCCATGAAATACAAAATCCTTAGAAAATTCCCTGGCAGATGTTAGGGACTGGTTGTAAACGTTCAGAAAGTTCTCTTTACGCAATTCTACTTTGTCCAGAGGAAGAAAAGTCTTTTTCACAGAAGTATCCAAAAGACATCCCAGAAAAACTATTCTATGGGAAGGAATGAGAAATTATTTTTCTAAGTTCAACTACTACCACGACCCCCCCCCCCCCAAGATTAATCTGTTTCTTGTAAATTTCAGAGAATCCTGACAACTGGAAAAAAAGTCTGCAAATATAAGACAATCATACAGACCCTTTGTTAAATACCTTTTTTGCAGTAGTTAGACCAAAGGGTAAGACAGATAACTGATAATGTAGGGCAAATACATAAAAGTCTAAAGTCTGAATTCTGTGCAAATTGATACATGATAAGGACCTCTAAGTGTAATGTTACCATAAAAAATGTGGATGGGTATGCATCGCAACAAAGGTTAGAAGGATAACATCTTGAACTTTGGGATTCTGACAGTAAGAAAGAAGAAGTCTAGAACTGGCCTCTTAGTTCCTTTTTTCGCACTCAAAAGATCCTTGAAAATAGTGTTTGTTGGATATATTTTATTACTGTCTCTCTTTGTCAGCTTTTCGTAATTCAATAACTAACTTTTTTCAAGCCTTATGGTCAGACAATTCTTCATTAACTAAAAAAGTAATTCTTTATAATATTCCATTAAATTTCACCAAAAACAAATCAAACTGTTACCTTTCTCTGGACTACTTTAGCAGTGGCAAGAAAAACAGTAACCAAAAGATGAAAAAGTCCTGACATTGTGGAGGAAAATATTTTTTTCAACTCTACAAGAAGTAATTACTGAACAGTCAACAATCAAGATGCAAAAATATCACTGAAACCACTTACAAAGAATCCCATGGATCTAAATGCATCGCCTACTTGTAGTTCTTAATCTGTTTTTAAGATAAAATAAGGTGGACTCCTAATTCTGACTTATGTGTTTGCCTGAAATTTATTTCAGAGGGCTGTAAAGAAATTATCGATCTGTATATTAGTATTCAATTTTCAAATTACTTTCAGACACACTTTGTAAATATGTTGTTTTGTTTGTGTTTTACTGTGTAGATCCACAAAGTTCATTATCTATGCATTTATTAAATTCAAACATTTTGAAAAAAATGTTTTTGTTTTAATACTTAAACATTCAAAAAACGTTGCCTGTCTGATCTGAGGGCACTGGTTCTGTGACCTCATGCGACAAGTGCTCCACAACCTGAGGAAACAATGAAATCTAGTGTGCAGGATGAGGAAGAATCCCCTGAAAAGGAGGTACTCCAAATGCCATCTGTATCCTTGTTCGATTATTCTCAGAACCCATTTACCTGAGATGACCAGATATTACTGGAAGGATGAAGACCTCGACTGAGGCAAAGACTTGAGGGATTGCCAGGATGGGGACTTGAAGTGTCAAGTAGTCATGCTGACTCTTTGAGCTGCCCTTGGCTTTCAGAGGATTCCACTTCTTTTTCACGCCTCCTTGAAATTGCCTTTTAAAGTTCTGTTTGTAGTTTGCTGAGACTGCTTGTTTTGCTTCTTGTAAAATGGTCCTGAACAGTAGAAAAAGTTTTCACTAAACTTAGAAATGGAGGGTTGAAAGATTTGGATAACCCCCATGAATCAACGCTTCTCTTTCACTAAATATTTTAAAGACCTCAGCAGCAGAAGGGCAAAATAAAACATCTTTCTCAAGGGGTCAATTTTAAAATCTCAACTTTAACATCTTCTGTTAATTTTTCAAAATGTAAACTAGCAAATCTTCTCTTAACTGAACCAGCAGCAGCAATCCTAGAAACAGCATCAGCAGAATCATAAGAGTACTTTAAAGAAGCTGAAATAATTAATGAATTCAACGAAGTTTTAATATCTAAGGAACAAAGGTTAACAGTTAACCTTCTCATGTTCTCAAAAGAAGTCAGTATAAATTTTAACATACGAGCCTGACATTTTAAAATTCTTAAAGTAGCAAAAGAATAAATGTTCTCCCTAATCTATCAAAAGCTTCCCCATCCTTATCGAAGGAAATGGGGTTAGCATTCACAATATGCTTGGCAGATGATAGTTCTGAAAAGGAAGCAATTGCAGGATCTAATTTTTGGATCAGAAAAAAAGATATTCACATCTCTGATGTACTTAGTATAAATCTGTCAGACTTTTTCGAAGCAGGAGGTTGATGGTCAGGTATACTACAGACCAACAATCTTATCAAGCTAATAAAACTGGAGGGACATCAGCAGGCTGATGAAAATCTAGTTTCAATAAATCATATACTTCTGTTGGGAGACTGAGATTTCATTTCGTTCCCAATGAAACAAATTTTCAGCTTATAGTGAAAGTGCTCCCCCTTCTGACTGGGAGTCAGTGTCAGAAAGACAGGGAATTCTTTTTCTTTTTCTACTTCAAGTCAGTGAAGGAACATGATTTAAAACATTAAAGGCCCGAGGCAAAGCTTTAACAAAATCTAGTAAAAGTCTTCGCTGTCTACAGTGAGAGAAACAGAATTCACATTTTTCACTTTTTGCTTTCTTTTCCTGGGAGACTCCCTGGAATAAAATGACTCATGGTAGGGGCACATACCTGGAAATCAGGCAACTCAGCCTGGGTATTCAGTAAGATTTCCTTTGTTCTACCCCTCAAGAATGACAAGAGTGCTTCTCCCATGTCCGCAGAGAGCAACCTAACAGCAGCAAAGGATGTGAGTAGCTTCCCAGTCCTACAAAGCTTCCCAATGAACTACATCAAAAGGACAAACAGACAAAGATGAGCAATCTGAGGAGCCAGGTTTGGCTACATCTAATCACTCAATGGTGGTTTAGGCAGCGACAGTGCCGACCTGACACTTAGACCTTCCAAGAAATGTTCTTCTCCTTATGGATGGGGTGAAGGTAGAACAAAAGAAACTGATAATTCTGCCACGGTAAGCTGAAAAAATTACTTGAAAGGCAGGAAGCAGGGCCTGAGTGAGTCAGTAAACCTCCAGACAGAAAAATAAAAGTTTTGGGTAAAAATGTAACCACAATATCCTGCCCCTATGACAAGCTTTCTACTGTTAAATGCAGAAATAAACACACAAAAACAAGATTTTTTAACATTTTTTTTCCACACAAGCCTTCATCAATGAAAAAGTACAGCTGTATAAGTAGGTGCACTTACCATAATGGTAAATGTTCAATTAATTCACTGCTGCAGTAGCTCTATAGGCTATATCCTGCCAATGACATAATAGTCAGCCAGTCTTTGAAAGTCCTTGGCTCCTTCCATACATGCACCCAGACTACTGTTAGGTAAAGCTCCCATGGGATAAAACAGCAGCCTGGGCACCAAAATACTTAGGACTTTCTTGCCACTCTTGTGAGCACTTCTCCTCGGCTTCAGAGGATCAACAGTCAGCTCTTTTTCTTCTACTGATGGGCATGTATGTTCCCTTTGGAGATAACCTTCCACATATTTTTGTTTTTGTAGAAGCTGTACCTTGCATCTTTAATAATTCTGGTATTTTTCCTTTAATTACAATTTACAATTTTAAATAGACTGGCACGTGACAGCTGTCTAGCAGTCTATTTTTAACTTTTACTCTTTATGCTTAATGTAAATACTTTTTTGGGGGGGAGAGGAGTGTACTGGCTTATTTTCAGGAACTGTGTTTTTACAGGGCCTTGTTTCTTCTATGACAACTGTGAGTGTATTTTATGCTTGTGAACACTTCTTTGAGATCTTACCCATTTAACAACTCCTTCTAGCAGCTCTAACTGGGAAGCAGGCTCCAATTTTGGCAGAACCATGGAACCACCAAACCAGCCAGTCCTATGGTTCTACCTTCTCCTGAACCCAAAAAAAAAAACAAAAACAAAAAACAAACAAAAAAAAAATCCAGAAAACTGCAAAGCAGCCCTTATCAATAGAGTGGACTCAAATAGCTTAGGCTACTACAACAAAGATCCAATGTTGAACAGTGACCACTTCCAGAACACAGTGGTCCTTTGTGATCGTTCTTTCTGAACCAGAGCAAACACATTCAGCTGCTCCAGTATAGGAAGTCCCACAGTGAAGTCAGAACCACTGCACCACATCTGGGGTCATCTTCTTGGGTGACATTGCAATAAAGTGGGATAGGACTGTGCAATATCTCAAAGCATTCCTGATGTACAGAGGAATCCTTTTCCCTTTTTTAGGGTTATTTAATTTTTTATCAATCTATAGATATGCATATGTATGTACATACATATACAAATGTATATACATTTGTTTAATGGGGTAGTGCACTGGCCAATATTGTCCAATTTCAGGATCATCCCAGTTTGGAACATAAAGAAGAGAAAGTAGATGGGGACTCAAAGACTCACCACAATGGTTAAAGCTCTTTCCTCTTAAGAAAGTCAGCTACCAGGTCCTAGGAGGCCTGGCTTAAAAACAGTCACACAGTGAAAATGATATCCAGAATACTGTTGGAGAACTCACCCCAAAGGAGAATAGTATCAGCCAGGACAACCTGCACACAAACTCACCTAAGTCTGCAACCCTATCCACGGCATCTTTACAAATGAATGCCCATGTAAAAGTCATCTTAAAAGTCTTAGTAAGATCCTCCTTGAACCCAAACTTATAGAGGTTTTCAAACTTTTCCAGTGCCTAAATATATTATAAAGAACAAGGAGGGTGAGTTAGCAGCATAGATGTGCTGGGTGGCAACCTGGGCAGACATGGTACATAGGACCTGCCCTAGGCCCTGTGACCAGTACTGGTATCAAACCATACTATAGTGTGGTTCCACACCTGTGATTTAAGTTCCCATCCAACAAGCATCTGTCTGATGTGTAACTAATGAGTTAAGAAGCCTTGGTGAAAAAACAATCTAAGTGTCTCCTTCAAATGCAACACTTTCAGAAGAGTTGTGGGGACTGAGGAGTGAACATCTCAACCTCAAGTTGTCCTCATCCTGTGACTGCATGATTCAAAAGGCTGAAGACTTCAAGCTCTAGCTGATCAGCAAGGGGCTGGACAGGTCTAGAAACCCTGGATGTACCACCCTTAGCGTAGAAGCCTTGGACCCATTTCCTCAAGCCCACTCTTCCACTGCAGAAATGGGGGACTTGAGCATGCTTTAATCCAAACCAGGCATGGATGAGCTGTAGGTGAAAGTGGAAAGCCATTTCTGAAAAGTATTTACCTCTACTAAAGCAGTCATTCAAGCTTCAGTCCTCATAGCAAAATGCAGGTCTATGCCTTGGGTTGCGCACAGTATTCTCCTACTAGTCCCAAGATGAGGCGCTCTTATTCTCTGCCACTGTTCTGCTTACGAGTCAGGTCAACTACTTTTCTACCTGATATCATGTTCCTCTCACACTGGTGCCGGTCTTGACTGGTAATGTGAAGGCTATGCAGTCACTTGATAAATATGCAAGAAATCAAACACATTAAATTCAGTGATGATAGTTAGGATCAGGGTCCAAACTGTACAAATGGCAAAAAGGAATTGTATTTATGTATCTGAACAGGGACATCACAGCATGTGTCAGAACTGGCATAGACACACTCCTTTACCAAAATTATCTTCTAATACTCTGATGAATTCTGATTGACAAAAAAGATGAACACAAGCAAGGACCAAAGAGTTCCCTCAATATGAAATGTGTACAGTGTTTGTTGAATTAGTGGCTAAGCATTAGGTTGTAAAATACCTCCGCAAACACATCATGAAATGGGTGGCTAAATGGAAGAAACAAAAGGTTCTGGGCACTCTATCTTTATGAGCTGAACATATCTCCTTCCTGAGGAAATTATAGTTGCACAAGTCCAACTTACTTGCATCGGCAGATGCTCGAATTTCACAATGCCTCAGTGGCATGTGGGTTTTGTGCCTGCACAAACCCACAAAGGTAGCATTCCAGAGCTCAGAATTCCCTCTTCTGAAACTGTGATGGGGATTACCTAAGATCTTCCAATTAGTGGAAGCCTGATCCCATCACAAGAAGTCAGTTGCTCAGGCTTTTAGTGCTAAGTAGGAAGCATCAAGAAGGACCAGAAACAAGAACTGCCTGAAACCAACCAATGTCAAACAACAACAGAACAAGGTTGGATACCATCAAACTATACATGCATATTACTGCGGCAGTGTGAAATTCAAACATCTACTGTTACAGGTTAGTTGGCGTATGCAACTGTACTATGTTCATCATTCACACTGCCTCAGTAGTATATGGCTAGATTCCCAAAACTTACCCTACCTGGAAGGAGGAAGAATGGTCCCCATGAAGCCTGCTTTGGAACCTGAGAAAGAATCCAGTTTGTAGTGTTTTGTAAACATATGAATAGAGGACCAGGCTGTTTCCTTTACAATGCTTCTATTGTCCACTTCTTTCCAATATGCCAGCAAACAGTTTAAGGCTCTGGTGGAAAGCGCTTAACCTTGTTTGGAATAGATTTACCAAGGTGGGGGTAAAAACAATAGCAGAGAACAACCAATGAGGAATAATTTTCTTAGAGACTAGTCACCTTCTTGGTCCCAGAAAAGAATAAAAAACAGCTGCTCAGCCTTCCTGAAGAGTTTAGTTCTGTCAGAGTAGTACCTGATCTGTCTGAGTACATCCAAGGTATTTGGAATCTTCTCTCTCTTGTTTTTAGGTGCTAGAAAGAAACCTGGGATATTGATGGCTTGAATAAGTGTAAAGTCAGAAGCAACTTCTGGCAAGAAAGATGGATTAGTTCATTAAACAACCCTGTCATTGTGGAAAATCAGATAAGGTTGGCCCACTAGGAGAGCTTGCAACTTAGACTCACCTTCCAGATGTTAGAGCAAAAAGGAAAAAGAGTTTTCCAAGTGTTGAGCTTTGAAAAATCCTTTAAAGCATATTCAAAATGTCAATTTTTCAGGAAAAAAGTTGAGATCTCAAGGAGGAGGAGGAATTTGCTTTTGAGGAGGTTTTATGTGCAACACTCCTTTCATAAACTGTTTGACCACAAAGAGAGAAGAATGAGGAGATCCATGGGCAGACAAGCAGAGATGGCTGCAAGATGCACCCTGACAGTTGTGTATAAGTCACTGGTGAGTAATTCACACAAATATTTCAAAACCAAATGGATAGACACCAAACCAGGCCCTCTGATATCACTTAGGCACCACATTGAAAACCTCTTCCACTTGATAACATACAATTTTCTAGTTGCATGTTTTCTTGTCTCCAACAATCCTCATGGAGCAAATGCCTAAAAGAAGTATCAAGATACAATCAGCCATGTTGTCAACTGCAATTGCATTAAGTTGAGGTGCACCAGTTACCCCGACACTATGGGAGAAGACCTAGCGTGACAGGAAGCTTGTGTTAACTGCCCTTGGCCAATTCCATTAAAAGGGAGAACCAACTTTGCCTGGGCCAAAAGGGGTCACTACAATGATCTTTGGTAATTCTTTCTGAATCCTCAGAAGTACCGTGGGCATCAGTAATAACAGTGAAAATGCATAAAGGATCATTCCCATCTAAGGGAACGAGAATGCGTCTGTCCTCCAAGCACAGCTGCAAGTATGTCTCAAACTAAATTTTTTCAACTGACCGTTTTAAAAGGAGGTGAACAGATCTATTTGAGGTGTTTCCCACATCTGGAACAAATCCTGGAAGATTTCTGTCTTGAGTTTCTACTTGTGAATGTTCATCTGGGATCTGCTTACTCTATCTGCCACTATGTTTTGTTATGACGAGACATATGGAGTACAAAAGCATCAGAGTGCTGTAAGGCTAGCTCCCATCACTGCCAACTGGCAAAAAAGGCAAGACGATATACCCCTTTGCTTGTTCAGGTACCACATGACAGTGGTGGTGTCTGTGACCACTGAAAGGGGATATGGACACCATACGTGAAAAACATTTAAGGCCTGAATCACTGCTAACATTTCTTTGACTTTTGCGTGCTTTGCAGCATCCAAAGGACCTCATTAATCTTGCACTTCACTCCCCTTGGACACTGTCCCTCGTGCAAAATCTCACAAGTCTGTCGGACTAACTGAACTGGAGTCTGAATAGAGAATAGTAGGCCTGGACTGAGAGATATCTGATCCCAAAATTACAGCACTGGTTCCTAAAAGTCTAAGGGATGCAGGTGCTGGTTCCAACAATTTTTTTTAAGAACCACTGAATCTTTATCATATGGAGTCTGGCCTGTGGTATCATGAGGAACACTGATGCCATGAGCCCTAGAATTTTGAGAAATTCTCTTGTGCAGGCAGCTTTCTTGAAGACAGAAATCCCTGAAAATGTTCTGATAAGTCAGAACTTTAACTTCTGGTAGAAAGGCCATAATTTTTTTCTGTGTCTATCATACACTCTAGGAAGGGAATTCTTTGGAATGGTGTGACACAAGACTTTTGAAGGTTCAACTTGAAGTCCAGGTGAGTAGAATGGTCGAGACCTTGTTTAATGATTCTAAACACTTGGGAACAGGCTCTGCACAAATCAGCAAGTCATCTAAATAAAGGAAAACATGGATGCCCAGAGTCCAGCAGAAAGTAATCACTGGAGATAGGCACTTTGTGAATACTCAAAGCATAGCAGACAGTCCAAAGTGCAATGTAGAAAACTGATAATTTGAGCCAGACACAGCAGATCTCAGATATTTCACAAAGTTGGGAGCAAATGGAATGTGATAAGCATCTTTCAGATTTAAAGTCACCATGAAGCAGTGGTTCAGAAGAAGAGGTAGGACAGTCTACAGGGTAAGCATTTTGAATTTGGGTACTTTCAGAAAGGTATTTAGGTAATACAAATC
Source organism: Protopterus annectens (assembly GCF_019279795.1). Lineage (NCBI taxonomy): Eukaryota > Metazoa > Chordata > Ceratodontiformes > Protopteridae > Protopterus > Protopterus annectens. The sequence continues at coordinate 1,706,416,426 of NC_056743.1, read as the reverse complement.
TAACAATGGTTTCCATGATCGCTTCGTTTTGGGTACCAAAAAGATTATGGAGTAATTTTTTTTCCTGTTTGTGGTGCAGAAACTGGTTCTATAACCCCTGCTTACAAAATATAAAGGAGTACCAAAGAGAACAGATATTGTTTGGGCTGGTGGGTGCATGGGATTCCCCTGAAGGGAGGATTTTTGTCCACAGTCAAAAGTATCTTCTCTGTACTATTCTAAGAACACAGTTGTCTGAGATTATCTGTGGCCAGGCTGCTCAACTGAGCAACAGCTAGAGGAAGGGACAAATGCCAAAGTCTCGACATAGTCATTCCTTAATAGAGGACTGATCCTTTTTGAGAATGGAACAATTCTATTTGGCTCAGAAGAGTTACCCTCCTGTCACTTCTTCTTGGTACCCTGACTCTTGTTAGGGGAGGGCCTGGGAATATGATGCACTCTAGATACTCCATGCATCAACTGTACCTCTATCATCCCATTGTTTGACAATCTGGGTAACAGCAGCAGGACCAAGCACCAATTCAGTACTTAAAGAAGCATTCAAAATCTCATTTTTAAATCCTCAGAAAAATTCAGGTTATATAACCAAGCATACCTTTTCAATACAACAAGAGAAGCTACATTTCTAGAAATTGTTTCCACACATTCCAATACAGTTCTCAAAGCATGTTTCAAAACCTGAGTCACACAAGAAACAATCTCATTCATATAATACTATTCAGCAGGCAAAGATGCAGCAACATCACCTAAACTGTAAGCACACTGGAAAGTAAACCACATAAAACTTAGATAATTTAGAATTTTAAAGACTATATTACTAAACCTGAGCCAGCATTTTCCCCTTAGATTCTAACACCTTGCCAATTTTATCCAGGGCTGTAGGGTTAGAAGAAGCCAAAGACCTCTTGTTAGAGTTTGAGAGTTGCAAAAGCTGCAGCTTGGTCTGCTGACAAATCAACAGAGAAAGCTGCAAAATCAGACTGCACCTTATATTTCCTTAGCATTTTTAAGAAATGGTTCACTAGCCAAAGGGGTTTTACATGCAGTATTACAGATATCTTCAAAGGCCAGTAACAGAGGAAGAACAACCAAAGCATTAGAAATCTCATCCTTCATAGGATCATAAACTCTGTCAAATCTCTGGAGCAGCTCTAGATTGCTTTCAGTCAAACACGTCTAAATCTAGCTAACATCTGTGGAATGGTGAACACCTGCTTGGGTTTTTGAACTTGATCACATTCGGAAGAATCAGAATGGATGGGCTCAAGAGTATTCAACACTGTTTGCATTAGAGTCCCCATCAAAATCTGCAGCCACAGACTGATCTCTAGAGAAGGTAGCCCCACAGTCATTCTGAAAAGGAACATAGTCTCTGAGATTAGCTGACCATAAAACACTCTTAGCCAAGGAAACTACATCAGCCCTATAAGTGGAAATAACCCGACTGTCTGCAGACTGGTTAAGTTTCTGTATCTTTTTACTGTGAACTACACAAGTGGACAAAATATCCAAGATCAGAGTATTATATCTGGCAAGGGGTCCTGCCCCTAAAGGGTTTGGTTCTCCCATACCTGAAAGAGGTACTGGAACAGCCCCAGAGGCTGTGTCTGACCCCCCCCCCCAACCCCGTACAATACAGGGCTATTGGCTCATACCAGAGGTGAGACAAGGGAAAAGGGTAAGTGATCTGTGGGCTGGCTTAAGGCAACAACTGATTTACAAACCGTAGGTTGCGGCATGTTTTTGTTTACTTTTTTTACTTTTTAGGTGCAACTGTATTTGATGGGGGGAGGGGTAGCCATCTCCACTACGTCAGGGGAAAAAACACCAGCCAGAATAATACATTGACACTACTAAGGGCACCAATAATAGAAGATTATACAAGATCTAAAGTACGTCTCAACAGAGGAACATGGCTGAACGGCATAAAATATAGACAGCAGAAACAGTTTAAATTGCTTTGCCTTGTTCTACACCCTGTACACACAGTCACAGTACAAGGTAAAATTCACTTGTCCAAATAGTGCCAAAAATAAAAAAAATATGCCCTTAAATCAAACAAACATTTTTAAAAAAGCGTAACTACACATTTAGTTAGAAATTTCTTGTCAGAAGTGACATCTCCACAGAAAATGAAAATAAAGTAATTTGTGGTAAAACTGCAATTTAACAATAAAAACAGCCACAGCAGTGCTAAATCAGTAGTAGTAAATTAAAAAAGTGAAAAAAACACAATGTTTTCCTGTCAAAACTTTAAATAAAACTAGCTCGTGGCCACCAAAAACTCTCAAGCTCCTTCCCTACCCATAATGCACTAATCCCCAACATCCATCAGCTCCTGTTTCCTTCTTGACAGAAAGATAACTATAATATGCCATATACAGAGTTCAGCACAAAGGACAGTAGTGTCCTTGAAGACTCTCGCTACTCCAGAAGTCAGTCATTAAAACAGTTGGGGGGGGTGAGGAAGAATGAAAATGGACAACAGAGATGGAATGTTATGGTGAGTAAATTACTTCTTTATGTGATGCTGTCAATTTTCATTCACTCCTCAACTAATGGGACAGAGTCCCCAGCTACCTAAAATCCTGGGTGGACTATAAGAAAGGAGATTCCTGACTACAGCTGAGCCAAAGGCTGCTCTTCCCCTCGAGAATAGATCTACTTTGTAATGAATGATGTAAGTATGAGGATTTGACCAAGTTGCTCATATACTGTCCATAGAAGCTCTAGACTGGAACACAGAAGAAGTTGCCATACATCTGGTTAAATAAGCTTTTAAAGGTTTTGGTTAAGAGGAGATTCATCTTATAGACAAATGAAATGCAATTTGTCAACCATCTAGTTAGAATTACCTTTGCAACCGATTTGCCCAATTTAGTATGTGCAAAGGAGATAAATACTGGATATGTCTTCCTAATTTATTTTGTTATGTATAGGCAGAAACACAATTGCCCATGGACATCCAATAAATGCAGCATATATTCCTCTTTATTTTCAAATTTTGGAAAGAATACTGGCAAGTAAATGGATTGGCTGATGTTGGATTCTGACACCACCTTAGGAAGAAAGGAAGCATTTCTTCATAATATGACCCTATTCTTATGAAAAATCAAATAAAATATGGCAGCTTAGAAGATAAAGCATAAAGTTGTGAAATTCTTCTAGCAGATACAATTGTAACTAGAAAGATAATTTCCAGGTCAAGAATTTAAGATCACATTTAGCTGCTGGTTCAAAGGGAGAAAGAATTAAGGCTTGAAGTACCATATTTAAATCCCATGGTGGAGTGGGGTCTTTATATGGGGGCTCTAAGCAGGAGTGCGCCTCTCAAAAAGGCTTTGCACAGCTTAAAGGAAGCCAGTGACGAATTTTGAAATCCAACATGAAAGTTAGAAATTGCTGTGAGCTGGACCTTTACAGTTGAAGAAAGTACAGTTTTGTACCTACCATAAATGTAGATGTCCGATAGGAATGCATCTGCAGTCCTTACAAATGGGTTGTCCTGTCGTCAGGCAGCCCTTCGGTCGGCCGGATTCCAAAGTCTGGGTCCGGCTTCGGCTGGTGTCGCACTTCACCCGACGTCATCGTTGCAGTTTTTCGGGTATAAAGGCATCAGCCAACGCCATTTTCCTCAGTGTTTCTTGCCCCAGATGCCAGGTGCCCTCTTGGATGGCTAAATTTGGATAAATGCCAATGTTTCCAAATAGTAGAAACAAACACATAAAATAAGCATGTATGTACATATATACAAACAAATACACCATAATAGATCCCCCCCAAGCTAGCTGAAGGATGGCAAATACCCTAGGAGTACCTCAGAGGGGAAGGTGGGTGGGTAATCCTGACTGCAGATGCATTCCTATCGGACATCTACATTTATGGTAGGTACAAAACTGTACTATGTTCTTCAAGGATGCATCTGCAGTCCTTACAAATGGGTAGAATACCATAGCTAAACAAGGGAGGAGGAAAAGAGTAGAGATTATGGTGTAGCTAGGATCCCTTGCAAAACAGCAGTGGCAAAACCTGCTCGGGATCTAGAGTATAAAGGTAAATTGTAATGCTTGGCAAATGTATGCACGGAGGTCCAAGTAGCAGCCTCTATAATGTCCTTGGTAGCCACTCCTCGTAAGAAAGCTGTGGTAGTGGCTGTAGCCCTTGTGGAGTGAGGCCTGATGTTCTCTGGAGTTTTCTTTCCATGGTAGGAGTAACAAAATCTAATGCAATTTCCAATCCATTTGGAGATTGTCTGTTTTGAAATTGGTTTTCCTTCCTTTCCTGTGGCATATGCTACCAGAAGCTGGTCAGTTTTTCTATAGGACTTGGTCCTGTCCAGGTAGTAGCGTAATTGTCTATGTACATCCAAGGTCTGCAAGAGTCTTTCTCCCCTGTTCTGTGGATTTGGGAAGAATGTAGGTAGGTGGATAGCCTGATTTAATGACACTCTGGATACCACCTTAGGCATAAATGTAGGATTTGTTCTCATGGACACTCTATCTTGATGGAAGATCAGGAAGGGTTGCACTGCCATTAATGCCTGTAGTTCAGAGACCCTTCTTGCTGAAGTTATCGCCAGCAGGAAAGCAGTCTTCCAGGATAAGTATTGTAATTCTGCTGTTGCTGCTGGCTCGAAAGGGGGAAGTGTCAATTTTTCTAGCACAAAGTTCAAGTCCCATGCTGGCAATGGTGGTTTCCTGGGAGGTTTTACATTTTTAATTCCTCTCAGAAACTGTCTGAGCAGAGGATGGGAGAAGACAGGAGGATCCAAGCTGTATTCTGCTGAAATAGCTGATGCATGTATCTTGATGGAAGAATAGGACAGGCCTGTATGGAAGAGCTCTGCCAAGTACTCCAGGATGTTGGCTATGTTTACCAGTGTCACATCTTCTCCCTTTGCAGTACTCCAAATGAGATATCTTTTCCATTTTGCTGCATAATTCTTTCTTGTTGAAGGTCTGCGAGCCTCCAAGATTATGTCTTTAACCCTTTGGGATAAATTTGGGTTAATTACTGTTATGTAATGTTCCAGGCAGTTAGCTGCAGAGTTTTCAGGTTTGGATGCAGGATGTTGTAGTTGTTCTGTGTCAACAGTAATGGGATCAGGGGTAGTGCCCATATTTGTTCCCGAGACATGCTCCTCAGCAATGGGTACCAATGTTGTCTTGGCCAGTCTGGAGCTATCAGAATGATCCTTGGACGGTCCTCTTTGATCTTCAGAAGCACCTTGTGCATCAAAGGAAGTGGTGGGAATGCGTATGCTGTCAGGTTTTTCCAACTGAAAGATAGGGAGTCCCCCTTCCAAGCAAGTGGGTGGTACGTCCTTGTGCAGAATTTCTTTAGCTGGTGATTGAGTGGGGATGCAAACAAGTCTATTTGTGGTAATCCCCATTCTCTTGTGATGGCTTTGAAGATGTCCGGATGTAGCATCCATTCGTGGGCATCTGTGGTAGTTCTGCTTAATATGTCTGCTAGAATGTTTTCTTTTCCTGGTACAAAAATTGCTTGTAACTGAATGTTGTAGCTCAGGGCCACATCCCATAGGTCCAGTGCCAGCCGGCATAGAGGATATGAATGTGTTCCTCCCTGTTTGTTGATGTACCACATAACTGTGGTGTTGTCTGTCCTTATCATCAACTGACCTTCTTGGAGAAATGGTCTGAATGACTGGATTGCCAATTTTACTGCCAGCATTTCCTTTAGATTTATGTGTAGGCGCAGCTGGTCTTGAGTCCATAAGCCTTGTATGCACTTGCCCAGCATGTGTGCCCCCCAACCGAGGTCTGAGGCATCTGTCGTGATGGTTTGGCTTGGTTTACTGTTGCAGAAGGGCAATCCTGTGTTTGATTGACAGGCCTGGGCCCACCATAGAAACTCTTGCTTCAGGCATGGGATTATTGGAATTTTGGTTTCTAGGCTGTGCTTGTGTTGGGACCACAAATTCTTTAGGTACCACTGTAGCTTTCTCATATGCAGTCTGGCATGAGGGACCAGAATTATGCAGGATGCCATGAAGCCTAGAGCTTGCAGTACTTTCCTTGCAGTTAGATGGTTCTGTTTTGTTAATGCCAAGAAGTAGAGAGGTAGTTGCTCTTTCTTTTCTGCGGTTAGGAATGCCATTTGTTTTGATGTGTCCAGCTCTGCACCCAGAAAAGTTATTCTTTGGGATGGAATCAGCCTTGACTTTTTTATATTGACTGTGTATCCCAAGGCTTGCAGCAGGTAAATGACACTTTGTAAGTCTTCTGTTAGCTTGCTTTTGTTGTCTGCTTGTATCAGGCAGTCGTCCAGGTAGGGATAAATTTGGATCCCCTGAAGTCTGCAATGAGCAATTACTGATGCCAGGCATTTCGTGAACACTCTGGGTGCAGTAGATAAGCCAAAGGGCAATGCTGAAAATTGATAATGCTCTGATCCTGCAAGAAATCTGAGGTATCTTCTGCAAATTGGTCGTATGGGGACGTGCAGGTATGCCTCCTTGAGATCTAGAGTTACCAGCCAAGACTCCTTGCCCAGCATGGGAAGAAGCTGCTGTAGGGTCAGCATTTTGAATTTTGGAACAATGAGGAATGTGTTTAAAGCGGACAGGTCTAGAATGGGTCTCCATTTGTTTTCTTTTCTTGGTACCAGGAAGAGTCTGGAGTAAAATCCCTTGCCTTGCTCCATAGATGGTACCTTTTCCACAGCTCTCATTCTTAATAGCTGAGATATTTGCTTTAGAGCTTCTGCCCTTTGAGTAGGTGGTAGGTTTGGCATTCTTCTCTTCCCTGGTAGAGTATGGAAATGGAACCTGTAACCTTGGTCTATAGTTTGTAAAATCCATTTTTCCCTTGTGATGCAATGCCAGTTCTTTGAAAATAAGGTTAGCTTTCCGCCTAAGGGTGCTTCTAGTTGTTCCCTGGTAGGCGGTGCCACTGTCAAGTCACTGTGATTGAGTAGTTGTAGTGGTGGTGGCTGCGTCCGTGCCTCACTGGTTGTTACCTTGCCACTGGCGTCCCCTGTAGGCACCCCTGGATTGGTTTCTGCCTCTAGAACGTCTATTCCTGCCTCTCTGTGTCTGAGGAGTCCGGAAAGGACCAATTTTTGGAGGGCCAGTTCCTGCTAAACCTTGGAGGTTGAACCTGTAAGAAATCTTTCACCGTTTGTACAGATTTCGCCTTCTCTTCCATCTTTTTTAGCACCTGCTGAGCAGGGGAACCAAATAAATTGACCTTGTCCATGGGTGCATCCAAAAGCTTTGATTTGACATGGTCTGGTAATGCTTGTTCTTTCAACCATGCATGTCTCCTGATAACTGTGCCAGTCATGGCTGATCTAAAGGAAGCCTCCAGTGCATCATAGCCACATTTTAAAGAATGGTTACTAACTTGCTGTATGTTATGTACCATTTCCTGAACATATGTTTTATCTAAAGATTCTTCAGAGGACAGCTTTTTAGTTAACTGGTCAAGCATAAACTCTTGATATTGAATCATATGAAATTGGCAGTTCAAAGCCCTAGCTGACAAGGTAGCAGAAGTGTAAACTTTTTTACCCCATCTCTCTAAGGACCTGGATTCCCTTTCAGAGGGGAGGGGGTTCTTAGTAGAAGTAGCTGCTACAGCTTTAGGGCCCTGGGAGATAGTCTCAGGATCTGCAAAAGGAGCCTTGTATAAATGGTGATGAGTGTCCGGGACCCTGTAGAACCTATCGGGCTTAGCAGGAGCCGGAGGTAATGAATCAGGAGCAGTGCAAGCATCATTAAATGCATCATCTACAACAGAGAGAACTGGAGGTATAGCTAAAGGCCTATGCTGTGGCAAATGAAGAAAGGTTCTAAGCCTTTTTCTGGAGTCTGAGAAATCTTGGCCCTGTCACTGAAATTGTTCCCTCATAGCATGCAAGGTTTCCCCAAAGGAAAATTCCTCAGGTGGAGAGGCTGAAGGAATGGACTCCTCAGCATCAGAGTCTTCGTAAGGAGAATAAGAAGCCTCAGGAGGGTCTGTATGTTCTGAGTCATCAGAAGAATCATCAGGGGATACTGGTTCAGGGGGCTCTGCTCTAGGCCTCTTTTCTGGAGGTGGGAGAGAGGACCTGTCTGGATGAGGCTGGGATCCACGAATTAAAGAAATTAGATCTTCAGCCAAAGAAAGCATATGAGAGCTAGTGCTGGGCCTGTGTGAGGGGGGTTTGGCAGGCACAGTTTTTGAAGCTTTGGCTGCTTTAGCCCTGGCAAAGGCCTTAATAGACATGGCTGCAGGAGGCCTAGCAGCTCCACGTGCAGGGGTTGAAATATCCAGGGGAATAGTGTCTGATAATTCCTGAGAAACCGCAACAGAAGGTTGGATTTCAGAAGCCGATTCTACCAGGTTAGAGGAGGCCTCGGTAGAAGGCAAGGTTTCGGCTGAAGAAAGAACCGCTTGCTCGGTTTCGGCCGAAACCGAGACACTCGCGGTTTGCTTAACCGCGGTTTCGGCCGAAACCGCGGACAGCGAGTGTCGGTCCTTTTCTTTACGTTTTTTGGAAATTTGCATTGTCGGAGGATCCGACGGCATAATATAGGCAAAATCTGAGCCGAAAATCTGTTCAGCAAACTCCGACCGACATCTAAGCGTCCGTCGGTTAAAAGAAGCACAGGCTAGACAAGCTGCTACGTCGTGGTCTGGGCCTAAACAATGTATACAGTAGGAGTGGAAATCCTTATGAGGTATTTGTTTCCCACAAGATAAAACAGTTATTCACTTTCTCTGACATCGGCTGAGGCAAGAAAGAGTCCCCAACGGGGTACTTAGCTTTTTAGAAGTCTTCGAAGTAGTATTCGGTAGTAGTAATCTCTGGATCTGACCGACCGGCACTTGCAAACAGCTTCTGCTTCAGGCGCCACGCGGCAAGAAAGACTGAGGAAAATGGCGTCGGCTGATGCCTTTATACCCGAAAAACTGCAGCGATGACGTCGGGTGAAGTGCGACACCAGCCGAAGCCGGACCCAGACTTTGGAATCCGGCCGACCGAAGGGCTGCCTGACGACAGGACAACCCATTTGTAAGGACTGCAGATGCATCCTTGAAGGACATCTACCACCTCCATTAAATAGACTAGCCAAAAATTCCAGAACCAACTGAACTAGAGCAGAGAAAGGGTTAATTTGATTTTGCTCTGACCAACAAACAAATCTTTTCTATTTGCTCCTGTACGGTTTCCTAATAGAAGGTTTATGGGAAGATAAAAGTATGGAATGGACAGGGGAAGAGAGCATTGGTTGCCTGGCTATTAAAGGAATTGGAAAAAACAAGCTGTTAAGCTTGAGGTTTGAGATATTTGGCTGAACCATGTCTGTCAGGTGGGACAGGTGGTCTAGAGCTGGATCCAGAATCCAAGGTGGACACTGTACATGAGGCCAAAGGAATGGAAACCAAATTTGTCAAGGTCAGAAAGATGCAATGAGGATGACTTTGCTTTTCAACCTGGCTGCTTTCTGCATGAATTTGGGAATTACGGGAGTTGGAGGGTAAGCATACAGAAGATTGGGGGCCAATCGTGGAGTAGAGCATCCCTTGGTGATTCCTCTGGTGGTTGCATAGGGGCAAAAATGTTGCTGCACTTGCTGTTTACGGATGAGGCAAAAAGATTGCAGCAAGAGTGGCTCCACTGACTGTAAATTATTTCTGCCACTTTGTTGTTGAGAGACCACTCGTGAGACAGTAAGATGGACCTGCTTAGTTTGTCTGCTACCACAATGGATTTCCCCCGGAACATGCCTTGCTATTAGAAAGTGGTTTGAAGACAAAGGGGATAAGATCTGGTTCCCCCTTGTTTGCTGATGTACCAAACTACTTGACATGTTGTCTGTCTGGACTGCAACTGCTTCAGAGAGGCAGAGATTCTTGGAATGACTGCAACCCTAAAAGCACTGCTCTCATCTCCAGAACACTGATATGCAAGTCAGCCTCTTCAGACAACCAAGTGCCTTGGACTGTTTTCCCCAGGAAATACCCCCCCCCCCCCAATCTGGAAAGCCTTAGGCTGAGGGAGGATGAAAGGACGACCTTGCAATAACTATTGCGATTGCATCCACCAGCAAAGGTAACTTTTGCATACTTATTTTTATCTTTGCTGACATGGGTTGAGAAAGTACTGACCACTGTATTGCTAGCATCCATTGTAGGATTCTCATGTGGAATCTCATCAACAGAACTAAAATTACTGCCACTGACACCGACCCCCAGGGCTTGCAGAATCAATTGTCATGAAATTCTGGTACCAAAAATTATTTTCCTGACCTGCATCCTTATCATTTGGACTCTTGATAGAGGAAGAGAAACTACCATAGATACTGTGTTGAACATTGTTCCTATAAATTATAATGTCTGGATTGGCTCAGAGAGACTTCTTGTAATTTATGGTTATTCTGAGACGTGCACAAGTCTGTAGCACCTGATCTTGTGCTTTTATCAGTCGATGCCTGGTCGGGGTGGTAAATAGACCGTCATCTAAACATGGAAACACCCAGAATCCCTGCAGTCTCAAGTGAGCTGCTACTACTGCGATACATTTGGTGAACACCCTGGGGGCTGGGGTGAGGCCACAGGACAGTGTTCTGAACTGGTAGTGACTTGCTCCCAGCTGGAAGTCTAAGTACCTTCTGGACTGTCTGTTCATTTTTATGTGATAGTATGCATCCTAAAGGTCTATCAAGCACATCCAATTGTCCTTGCCCAGAAAGGGCAGAATGGACTGAACCATAACCATCCGTAGTGTGTGTGCCGAACTGAATTGTTCAATGCACTTGAGATCCAAAACTGGTCTCCAGTCCAGTTATTTGGCACTAAAAAGGATCTTGAGTAAGTTCTGGATTCTATTTGGTCTGGTGAGGCCTCTTGCATGACTCCTTCCTTAGCAGCTTTTGGATTTTTAGTGCTGCTGCTTTCCCCTGACTGAAGGGAGCATCAGGAAATTTTCTTAACAGTGGAGGAGGTATGGAAAAGGGAATTATATAACCTCTGGAAATGATTCTCTGCACGCAACTGTCTTGTTATATCTAGCCAGGCATTTAACTAGAGGTGCGGATTTTAAAGAGGAGTTAAACAAATTGGAATGTAGAATGAGTTTGAATTATGGTACCCTGTACCCCAAAGGAATGAATTTGCATGCAAATTTAACTTTATAATTGTTTTTATAAAAGGATGTTTTGTGATTTCTGTATTTTGTCATATATAACATTTATATTTAAAAATGTTGAAAATTGTAGAAATGTGTATTTATATATGTTTTATATGCAAATTTGGTAAATGGTTTTTGGGACTTAACTGGTGAACTGGTGAGCACTGGGTGTATAAATTAGACCATTATGCATTTGTAAGTTATTCGTAGATGGCATTAGGCCGAGGTACCAGAATAAATAGTTAAAATGCCAACGGTCTTGTTATGAAGCTGTTTATATTTTTTACTTGTGTTTGAGTAATTTTGGTACTATGGTTGTTCTGCGGAATGTTGTTGGATACAGCTTCTGCTATGCCAGGGGTATTTTTGAATTAGACCTCTAACAAGGTGCTTTTCATGGATACTGTACATGACAGGGAGTTAAAATTGGCATCCAAAGATCCATGGTTACTTACAAATGAGGACAGCTTGACCGAGACGTTTGAAAGACTTGAATGTCTTATGTTGAAGGAGGTGACTGGTTCTTATGATATAAAACTTTTGGAAATGTATGTTTCCTTAAACATCACTCCAAGGGATTTACGTGTGGATTGTTTGCCTGAGGAGGAAAATGATTTGTTTGAAGAGTGGAAGGCTGTTTCTCTGAACTGTACTTTGGGTTGGCTCTGTATCCTGATTAAACACAATCTACGGGTATAGGATAGGTTGTGGAGGGAGATTATCGAGGTAATGGATGCCTTGATGAATGAGGAATCAGAGATGAGATACAGTGGATATAAAAAGTTTACACACCCCTGTTAAAATGCCAGGTTTTTGTGATATAAAAAAATGAGACCACAATAAATCATTTCAAAACTTTTCCCACCTTTAATGTGACCTATAACTTGTACAATTCAATTGAAAAACAAACAAATCTGTTAGGGGAAAAGATATAAAAAAATAAAAAAAACATACAATATGCTGGTTGTATAAGTGTGCACACCTTTAAACCAATATTTTTTTTGTGTGCACACCCGTAAACTAATACTTTGTTGAAGCACCTTTTGATTTAATTACAACATTCAGTCTTCTTGGGTAGGAGTGTATCAGTATGGCACATCTTGACTTGGCAATATTTGCCCACTCTTCCTTACAAAAGCGCTCTAAATTGTCAGATTGCGAGGGCATCTCTTGTGCACAGCCCTCTTCAGGTCACACCACAGATTTTCTATTGGATTTAAGGTCTGGGCTCTGGCTGGGCCATTCCAAAACTTAAATTTTCTTCTTGTGAAGCCATTCTTTTGTTAATATGGATACATGCTTGGGGTCATTGTCGTGTTGAAAGGTGAAATTCCTTTTCATCTCCAGCTATCTAGCAGATGCCCGAAAGTTTTGGGCCAAAAGTGACTAGCATTTGAAACTGTTCATAAATCCCTCCACCTTGACTAAAGCCCAAGTTCCAGACGAAGAAAAGCAATCCCAAAGCATGATACTGCCACCACCATGCTTCACTGTGGGGATGGTGTTCTTTTGGTGATGCAAAGTGTTGTTTTCGCGCCAAATGTACCTTTTGGAATTGTGGCCAAAAAGTTCAACCTTGGTCTTATCAGACCAGAGCACATTTTCCCACATGCTTTTGGGAGACGGTGTATTGTTTTTCAAATTTTACCTGGGCCTGGATGTTTTTCTGTGTAAGAAAAGACTTCCATCTTGCAACCCTACCCCACAGTCCAAACATATGGAGAATACAGGAGATTGTTGTCATATGTAGTACACAACCAGTACTTGCCAGAAAATCCTGCAGCTCCTTCAGTGTTGCTGTAGGTCTCTTGGCAACCTCCCTGACCAGTTTTCGTCTTGTCTTTTTATCAATTTTGGAGGAACGTCCAGTTCTTTGCAATGTTTCTGTTGTCCCATATTTTCTCCACTTTTTGATGACTGTCTTCACTGTTTTCCATGGTATAGCCAATGCTGTGGAAATTTTTTTGTACTCTTCTTCTGACTGATACCTTTCAACAATGAGATCCCTTTGATGCTTTGTAAGCTCTCTCTGAACCATGGCTTTTGCTGTAGCAAGCAAATGAGTAAATGTCAGGAAAATCCTACTAGGACAGCTGAACTTTATTTTAGGTTAATCAGAGTCTCTTTAATTGATGGCAGGTGTGTACTCAAGAAGTCTGTATCCTGTAATTAAATTATAAGATGCTTCAACAAAGTATTAGTTTAAGAGTGTGCACACAAAGTATTAGTTTAAGGGTGTGCACACTTATGCAACCAGCGTATTGTACATTTTTTATTTTTTTATATTTTTCCCCTAACAGATTTGTTTGTTTTTCAAATGAATTGTAAATTTTATAAGTCACACTAAAGGTGCGAAAAGTGTTGTAATGATTTATTGTGGTCTCATTTTTTTATCACAAAGACCTGGCATTTTAACAGGGGTGTGTAAACTTTTTATATCCACTGTATAAGGAATCTATGAGTAACATCATATCCAAAGTACAACAGAATGAAGCAGATGTCCTGAAAAGGAAAAAGAAAAAATTAAGTAGAGACATTAGAGAATTTGAAAATAGTATGGTGTATTCCTGGCAGTGGAAAGGGCATACCGGCAGGTCAAGGGCCAGAGGAGGAGTCAATCGGGCAAGAGAAACACGCGAGTCTTCCTTCTCATCTGGCAAAATGAATTTAAGTAAAAAGAGTGTTTCTTTTGAAAGCATGAATATGGGGGAGGCCGAAATTTCCCCAGTGAACATTATTGCAAAGACAATGCAGTCCTTGCAGAACGGGTTTGGTCGAAACAAGAAGGGTTGAGGAAAGAACAAGAAGTAATGGATTCCACAGTGTTTTCTTCTGGTTCCCTAAGAAGCAGTCTAAGTGAGTTTGTTTTTGATGACTTACAAATTGTTAACTTATCAGACTTATGTTTAACTGATAGTGTTAAGAGAGTATTTCTTAAGGGTGCCAAGTTCGTTCGGACAAAGTTTCCTTTTTTAGGGGACTTAATTTTGGACATTAAATGTTTCTGTCGGAAGTTACATTTAAAAGTGTTTTTTTCAAGAGTAGAAACAAATGTGTCCAGTTAACCCTAATGAAGACACGCTCTTGGAGATTTCTATACATGAGACTGGTTTGTTTTTTTAAACTATCTGTTGGGGAAGAGGAAATAAGTGTGAATAATAACAATGAAGTTGTTGCTCTTGAAAATGATTTCAACGTTTCTATGGATGAAACAAATGATGAGGGCTTCTGGACAGGTTATGGCCGACTTGTTCCCAATGTTACTGTTAGTAGTTAATTTACACCATCAAACATTCATCAGCTATTACTTTGTTTGAAAACATGTTATGCAAACAAACTGAGTAGGAGTTTAAAGTTTTTTTAAAAGCTGAGAAAAATTATAATTTAATGAGGGATGAATGGATAGATTTTCAGAACATATGGAAGAAGTTGAATGAATATGTTTTCAAAGTAGCTGACAAGGGTGGATATTGGGTGGTAATGAGAAAGACAATACCGTGAAATAGCCAACCAGTTAATTTGTGAATCTGATAATTATATTGAATTGAGGCCAAATCCAGTAAAAAGGTTTAATTTACAATTGCGTGAACTATTAGAAAGAGGGGAAAGGTAAGGATTTTTGGGAGATAAGGTTGTTTATTAAGGAACCCAGAGTAGAATAGCTGTGTACACTTACCATAAATGTAGATGTTCGAGTGCATTCACTGTTGCAGTCATCACATTTCGGTTATCTGCTTGCAGTAGCCCTCAGTCGGCCTGATTATCAGTCTTGGGTCCGGCGTCAGTTGCTGTCTCATCTTCCATGACGTCAGGTAGTCAGGGGTATAAAGCATGCAGCCGACACCATTACATCAGTTTTTCTTGCGCCAGATGTCAGGTGCCCCCATAATGGGAAGCAATTATATACAAGGTTACACCCCCAACAAAAAAGCAAATACACCAAAAAGCTTTAAGCAAAGTAAACAAGAATAGAGGTATAGTCAGGGGCTGGAGGGAGGGTAACCAGGACTGCAACAGTGAATACACTCGAACATCTACATTTATGGTAAGTGTGCACAACTGTACTATGTTCTTCGTGTTTCAGTGCTGCAGTCATCATATTTGGGTAGATTCCCAAAGCTAAGGTTGGGAGGAGGTAACTAGATATCATTAGGACCAGCTATAAGGCTCTGCAAGACTGCAGTGGCAAAGCCAGCTCTGGATTTAGAAAAAAACTGGCAAGTGGTAATGCTTGATGAAGGTATACACCAAACTCCAGGTAGCAGCTTCTAGGATGACCCTGGTGGGGACACCTCTGAGAAAGGCTGTAGAGGTAGATACAGCCCTGGTTGAATGTGGTCTTATCCCCATGTGTTGTAGGTTTTCCATGTTGCTTATAGCAGAAATGAATGCAATGGCCTATCCATTTAGAAATGGTTTGTCTTGAAATGGCCGTCCCCTCTGCCCCTGCAGCAAATGCAACCAGCAGTTGTTCAGATTTCCTGAGAGGCTTAGTCCTGTCCAAGTAAAATCTAAGTTGTCTGTGCACATCCACGGAGTGCAGTATTCGTCCCCTTTGTTCTGTGGATTAGAAAAGAAAGTTGCCAAATGAATGGCTGATTAAGGGCCACACAGGATACCACCTTGGGCATGAAGGGAGAAGGGATTGGTCCTGAGGGGCACTCTGTCAGCATGAAAGATGACAAAAGGCTCCACTGTCATGAGGGCCTGTAATTTAGACACCCTTCTTGCTGAAGTGATGGCTAGAAGGAAGACTGTTTTCCAAGAAAGGAATTTCAACTCTTGCATTTGCAGCTAGCTCAAAGGGAGGTACAGTGAGCTTTTCCAATACAAAGTTAAGGTCCTAGGCTGGAGTAGGGGCTCTCCTGGGTGGTCTTAAGTTTTTGGCCCCTCTGAGGGGTGGTTCTGTATTGTAATAAGCTGAAATGGCTGAGGCATGAATTTTGATGGAGGAAAAGGAAAGGCCCTTGTGAAGCATCTCAGTATTGAACAATATGGGGTAAATTGGGCGCTGATGTGCCAAATCCCCGGAGTTTGGCTCCAGGAAAAGAATCTTTTCCATTTTTCAGCACAGGATTTTCTATTACTAGGCCTCCTTGCCTCCAGAAAGACATCCATCACTTGCTTACCGAGGGATGGTAATGGAGAGATCAGGTAATTAGCCAGGCTGCCAGGTTCAGGGTTTGAAGCTGTGGGTGCAGAATCTGGCCCTCCTGCTGGGGCAGCAGGGCAGGGGTCTGAAGTAGGTGCCATGGTGGCAGCAGTGACACAATGCGCAAGAGGGGGTACCAGTGATGGAGTGGCCAGTTTGGTGCAATCAGTATTGTCCTTGGTTTGTCCTGTTTGATCTTTAGTAGTACCTTGGAGAGGAAAGGCAGAGGGGGGAAAGGCATAAACTGATAGGTTTTTCCAGGTGAAGGACAGGGCATCCACTTTCCAAGCTTGTTTGTGGGGAGTCCTTGTGCAGACTTTGTCCAATTGGTAGTTCTGGGAGAAGGCAAACACGTCTATCTCTGGGCTCCCCCATCTGTTTCTCAACATGTTAAATATCTTTGGTTCCAGTTTCCACTCATGTGGGTCCATGAGATTTCTGCTTAGGTCGTCTGCATGTGTATTTAGCTTTCCTGGCAGGAATTGAGCCTGTAGGTGCACTTGGCAGCTCAAGGCTGTGTTCCACAGAGCCATGGCTAGTCTGCAGAGAGGGTATGAGTGCCCCCCCCCCCCCCGCTTGTTTATGTACCACATAACAGTGGTGTTGTCCATCTTTACCAATAATTTTCCTGGAAGAATGTGGTCCTTGAAGGCTGTCAAAGCATTCTGTACAGCTAACATTTCTTTTTGACTGATATGCAGGTGCATTTGATTTGGGTTCCATTTGCCCTGACTGCACTGCCCTGCCAATGAGACCCCCATGCATAATCTGATGGTCCTGTTGTTAGGATTTGGGCAGCAGGGGGTACAGTGAATGGCATTCCCTTATTTTGGTGGCAGGCCTCTACCCACCAAAGGAACTCTATCTGTAGACAAGGTATGATAGGAATCTTTGATTCTAGATCCTAAGAATGTTGACACCATAGGGTTTTTAGATACCGTTGTAGTTTCCTCATATGCAGTCTTGCGTATGGAATTAGTAGAATACAGGAGACCATGAACCCCAGGGCTTGCAGTATTTTCTTTGCAGATAGCTGGGTCTTTGTGGCCAGTAGTTTGAAGTAGGCTGTCAAATGAACTTGTTTCTCTGGCGTGAGGTAGGCCATCTGGGAAGTTGTATTCAAGCTTGCTCCCAGGAATACAATTTGTTGGCAGGGTTCAAGATGTGATTTCTTTTCGTTTATGGTGTACCCCAGAAAAGTTAGCAATTTCTTTACAAATGCCAGATGATTTAATAGTACATCCTGGCTTTCTGCCTGAATTAGACAATTGTCTAGGTATGGGTATATCTGAATATTTCTTTACCTGCAAAATGCAATGACTGGTGCTAGGCACTTTGTGAATACCCTGGGTGCAGTAGATAAGCCAAAGGGAAGTGCAGAGAACTGACAGTGCATGTAGCCTGCTCTGAAGTGTAGGTATCTTCTGCAAGATTCCCTTATTGGGATGTGCAGGTAGGCTTCCTATAAATCCAGTGTTGCCAACCAGGCATGTTTGCCTAGCATGGGAAGCAGCTGATGAAGAGATAGCATCTTGAATTTTGGGATTACCAAAAATGTGTTTAGGATAGACAGGTCCAGGATAGGACGCCAGGAATTGTCTTTTCTGGGTACCAGGAAAAGTCTTGAGTAGAAACCTTGCCCCCATTCTTCTTCTGGGGCAGGGTGAATAGCCCTGATGCTTAAAAGAGAGAGAATTTGCTTTTGGGCTTCCGCCCACTGATTTGGGGGTAGGTCTGGTCAACCGTTTGGGGTTGGTAAGGAGGGGAAGTGGAATCTGTATCCTTGGGAAACTATATTTAGAACCCATTTGTCCTGGGTAATGAGTTCCCAATTTTTTACATGCAGGGCAATCTTTCCCCCTAAAGGAACAATCAGTTGAGCAGGGCTTGGAAGATTTAAAGTTAAGTCATTGAGACAGTTTACCATAGGGGAGAGTCCCTGCTTTGGAAGTGGGAGCCCCCCACTGCTTAGACCTGTGAGTACCTTGGGACTGAAGCCGGTGTGTTCTGCTGGTTCTGGGTTTGGACTGAGAAGGCCTGGAAGTGGCAGGAAAGGACCAATTCTTAGAGGGCCAATGCCTACTAAATCTGGGAGGTTGTACTTGCAGGAAATCTTTAACAGTCTGCATAGATTTAGCTTTATCTTTTTAAGTTGTGTTCTGTTGTGTTGCCAAACAGGCGGTCTTGGTTTAAGGGAGCTTCCAGTAATTTAGCTTTAACATGATCTGGCGAAGATTGTTCCTTAAGCCAAACATACCTTCTAAGCACAGACCCAGTGACAGCAGCCCTGCAAGATGCCTCTAATGAATCAAAACCACATTGCAAAGTATGTTTTCCAACTTGTTTACCAGAATGCATTACATCCTGTAAACCTTTATTTTCAGCACAGTCAGTAATCAACATAATTTTCTGTTTAAGCAATCCAGTAATATGCTGCTGATACTTTAACATATGAAACTAACAGTTTAAGGCCCAAATGGCTGAGGTTGCAGAAGCGTGTACCTCCTTACTCCATCTATCCAGTGCCCTGGAATCTCTATCAGAGGGGGTAGGATTTTTGGCAGTAGTAGTCTTAATGCCCTTGGGTCCCTGGGAAATGGTCTCAGGATCCGCAGTAGGATTTTTAAAAAAGGAACTTGTGAGAGTCAAGTACCCTGTAACACCTATCAGGTTTTCTGGGAGCAGGAGGTAAAGAGTCAGGGGCCAGGCTAGATTCAGAGAAGGCATCATCTACAATGTCCAGTACAGGAGGGATAGCTAAAGGCCTGTGTTGAGGGAGGAGTAAGAATTCCCTAAGCTTCTTTTTTGGAGTCAGAGTAATCCTGGCTTTCCCAGCGAAAATGCTCCCTAACAGAATGCAAGTTTTCACCAAAAGAGAAATCCTCTGGAGGGGAAGCAGAGGCAATGGAGTCCTCTGCATCAAAATCCTCATAGGTAGATAAGGGCAAATCCTGGTCATCACAGAAAATAGAAATTTCAGAATCCTGATAAGAAGAATAAGAAGGAAAATCAGTCCTACGTCTCTTAGAGGGGGAAGGGTGGCTTCCCCTGATTAGAGTAATAATGTCTTCAGCTATTCTTATCATTTGTTTTTTAGGCATAGGGGCCTGACCATGTGGTCTGGGCGTCGGTATTCTAGGCATGGATCAAGTTTTAGGCCTTGAAGAAGAAGATGGCATCGGTTTAATTTGCAAGTCAATAGGCCTGAATACACTCACATAAGCCGGTGCCTACACAGCTGCTCCGGACCCATCCAAGGTAGAGACATCTGCAGGTTTCACAGTCGAAGAAGCATCTCGTGGCATACCAGACTCCGAATGGGTCTCAGTAGAAGCCTGCGAATCTGAAGTAGCGGGTATGGGGTCTGCGAAAGTGCCTCACTGAGTATCGGCGAACTGCTTAGGAGAAACGTCGTCAGCAGCTTTGGACCTATACGGTCTGTCTCTATCTTTGCTTTTTTTCGGAATGTCGGTAGTCGGGTGGCTTACCGAAGCCATTTCTGGATAATTGAACCAAGTACCAAAATATTTAGATGCATAAATGAACCAACGACGAATAGTACGAGGTTTGAATAAGGCACAAAACCGACAGCGAGGTACGTCGTGGTCTGGGCCTAAGCAAGAAATCCAGTACGAATGAAAATCTTTATCTGGTATTTGCTTTCCACAAGAAATGCAATTGTTAACTTTTACTGGCATCGGTTTACAGCAAGAAAAATGATCCCCAACGGGGTACTTAGCTTGATCTGAAACTCTAAAATGAAAATTTCAGGAATCGGCCGATCGGCAGTTACGAACTGCTTCTGCTTCGGGCACCGCATGGCAAGAAAGACTGGCAAATTATCGGAATGGTTGGGGAAGAAGACTGGCAAATCAATAACTTGGTTGAGATTAGTTTCACTGCAAACTTTGGGCAAGAATGAGGGATTTGTTCTAAGTGAGACTCTGTCAGCATGGAATATCAAATAGGGAGGCTTGATGGATAAAGCCTGAAGCTCTGACATTCTGTGAGCAGAAGTAATAGCTACCAAAAAGATGGTCTTCCAAGACAAAAATATGAGATCACAAGATGAAGCTGGTTGAAATGGCGGAAGAATTATGTGGGAAAGCATAACATTTAGATTCCATGGAGAATAGGGAGATTTCACAGGTGGTCTAATATGAAAAGTCCCTTTGAGAAAGACTTTGGGTAACTTGTGAGACATGATATTCAATCCTTCAAATCCAAGATGAAAATTAGAAACAGCAGCCAACTGAACCCGTACTGTTGCTGCTGTAGCTCCTTTGTTAAAAATCATAGTCAAGAACTCCAAGATGGAAGTCATAGGGGCTTGGTAAGGATCAATATTATTTTTAGAGGCCTATACAGAAAATCTTTTCCATTTGCTAAGATATAGCTTCTTCCTAGTAGAAGATTTATGAGAAGACAAAAGGATATGTTTTGTCTCATTGGAGAGGTTATGGAAAGTACAGTTGTGTACACTTACCATAAATGTAGATGTTCGAGTATATTCACTGTTGCAGTCATTACATTTGGGTAATCTGCTGGCAGGTTGCCCTCAGTCGGCCTGAATATCAAAGTCTTGGGTCCTGCGTCAGTTGCTGTCCCCTCTTCCATCTCTTCCATGATGTCAGGGGTATAAAACATGCAGCAGATGCCATTTTCTTCAGTTTTTCTTACCCTAGATGTCAGGTGCCCCTCAAATGGGAAGCAAAAAAAAAAAAAATATATATATATATATATATATATATATATATATATATATATATACACACACTTTATGTTCATCTAAAAACAAATACACCATAAAGGCTGTAGAATATAGTGAAGGAAAGAGAAGTTCTTGAAAAAAGGGGGATGGCAGCTGGGTAACCCAGACTGCAACAGTGAATACACTCAAAAGTACAGTTTTGTACCTACCATAAATGTAGATGTTCGAGTGTTCACCCTGCTGCAGTCATCACACTTGGGTTATCCTGTCGTCAGGCGGTCCTGCAGTCGGACGGATTTCCAAAGTCTTGGTCCGACATCGGTTGCTGTCGCCTCATCCCTGACGTCAGTGCGCCAGGGGTACATATATTGCAACCGACGCCATTTTCTTCAGTTTTTCTTGCCCCAGATGTCAGGTGCCCCCAAATAGGTGATCCAAATTAGTACCAAAATGTGAGAGCACTGTACAAACACAAAATCCCTTCAGCTATAAGCAAATACATCAGTAAGATATAGCAAAGATTTTAGCCAGTAGATCAGAGGGGTTGGAGGGAGGGTAACCTGGACTGCAGCAGGGTGAACACTCGAACATCTACATTTATGGTAGGTACAAAACTGTACTATGTTCATTGTGTTACCCTGCTGCAGTCATCACACTTGGGTTGAGTCCCAAAGCTAAGATAGGGTGGAGGCAATGAGGCCCTGCAGAACTGCAGTGGTGAAGCCTGCCCTGGACTTAGAGTAAAGAGGTAAGTGATAGTGTTTGGTGAAGGTGTGTACAGAACTCCAAGTTGCAGCTTCTAAAATTTCCTTGGTAGGAACCCCCCTGAGAAAGGCTGTAGAGGTAGCTGTTGCCCTGGTAGAGTGGGATCTAATGGTAGGAGGAACTGGTTTCCCATGATGGGTATAGCAGAATCGTATGCAATGGCCTATCCATTTAGAAATGGTTTGCTTGGATATAGCCCTCCCTTGAGAAGCTGTAGCATAGGAAACAAAGAGCTGGTCAGTTTTTCTGAAAGCCTTAGTTTTATCCAAGTAGTATCGAAGCTGCCTGTGAATGTCCAAGGAATGCAGGAGTCTCTCACCTTTGTTCTGTGGATTGGGGAAGAAAGTGGGTAGATGGATGGTTTCATTTAAAGCTACACTGGAAACCACCTTAGGCATGAAGGAAGGATTAGTTTGTAGAGAAACTCTGTCTTGATGAAAAATGAGGAAAGGTTCCACTGCCATAAGTGCCTGTAATTCTGAAACTCTCCTAGCAGAAGCTATTGCCAGGAGCAGGGCAGTCTTCCAAGATAGGAACTGAAGGTCTGCAGAAAAAGATGGTTCAAAGGGAGGTAGCGTTAGTTTTTCCAGAACAAAGTTGAGGTCCCATGTTGGTGTAGGAGCTCTTCTAGGTGGTCTAATGTTTTTTGCCCTCTGAGGAACTGCTTTAGGAGTGGATTTGAAAATAAAGGTGGATTTGTGTCGTAGTGAGCTGAAATAGCTGAAGCATGGATTTTAATTGAGGAGAAGTTGTTTATGCAACATCTCAGCTAAATACTGCAGGATGTGAGGCATATGAGGTTGAGTTGTGTCTTGGCCTTTCGCTTGGTTCCAAGCAGAAAACCTTTTCCATTTGTCCGAGTAAGCCTTCCTGGTGCTTGGTCTCCTGGCTTCTAGAATAACATCCAGTACTGCTTGTGAAAGAGTGGCTGGTTGTATGCTTAATTGATTTGCCATGCAGCCAGGTTTAAGGTTTTGATCTGGCTGTGTAGAATCTGCTTGTCTTGCTACGTGAGCAAATGAGGTATTTGAGGCAATATCCATGGTGGGCTGTGAGCCATATTCTTCAATAGCGGGTACCAGTGCTGGCGTGGCCAGTCTGGGGCTATGAGTATCATTCGAGGTTTCTCCTTTTTGACCTTCAAAAGAACCTTTGTGAGAAGAGGTAATGGAGAAAAGGCATATGCTGTCAGGTTTTTCCAACTGAAGGAGAGAGCGTCCACTTCCAAGCTTGATGGTGGAATGTCCTTGTACAAAATTTTGTCAGCTGGTAGTTTTGAGGCCTGGCAAACAGGTCTATATTTGGTAGGCCCCATCTTTGAGTTATCATTGCAAATATTTGTGGGTCTAGCTTCCACTCGTGGGGATCTTTGATGTTTCTGCTTAGGTCATCTGCCAATGTGTTTTACTGTCCTGGCAGGAATTGAGCTTGTAACTGGACTTGGTAGGCCAGAGCTGTGTTCCATAAGATTATCGCTTGCCTGCAAAGAGGGTAGGAATGTGTGCCCCCTTGTTTGTTTATGTACCACATTACTGTGGTGTTGTCCGTCTTTATTGCAAGTTGTCCAGGCTGCAGTAGATCCTTGAAGGCTGTCAGAGCTTTCTGTACAGCTAGCATCTCTTTTTGGTTTATGTGCAGTTTTCTTTGTTCTGCAGTCCATAGGCCTTGAATGCATTGCCCTGCCATGTCTGCCCCCTAGGCATAGTCTGAAGCATCTGTTGTGATAGTTTGCCTGGGTGGGGGGCAAGGTGAAAGGCTGACCCTTGTTGAGGTGACATACCTGTGCCCACCAAAGAAATTCCTGTTGAAGGCAGGGAATGAGAGATATCACTGTGTCCAAGCTGTGGCTGTGTTGAGACCATACGCTTTTTAGGTACCACTGTAATTTCCTCATATGCAGTTTTGCAAATGGTATTATCAGAATGCAAGATGCCATGAAGCCCAAAGCCTGCAGAATTTTTCTTGCAGTTAATTGGGTCTTTGTTGCCATTGTCTTGAAATATTGAGTCAGTTGTAATTGCTTGTCTGGTGTAAGATAAGCCTTCTGGGCCGTTGTGTCCAAGCTGGCACCCAGGAATGTCATTTTTTGTGAGGGTACTAGTTTTGACTTCTTTTAGTTTACTGTGTACCCCAGACAATTTAGTAGATGCTTCACAAAAGCCAGATGTTGTAAGAGAATGTCTTTCCTTTCTGCTTGGATGAGGCAGTCGTCCAGGTATGGATATATTTGAATTCCTCTTTGTCTGCAGTATGCAATTACTGGTGCCAGGCATTTTGTGAATACTCTGGGTGCAGTAGATAAGCCAAAGGGCAGTGCAGAGAATTGATAATGGGTTGAACCTGCAATGAAACGGAGGTATCTTCTGCAACTTTGTCTGACAGGGACATGCAGGTATGCCTCCTTGAGGTCCAACGTTACCAGCCATGCTTCCTTGCCCAACATGGGAAGTAGCTGCTGTAGTGTTAGCATCTTGAATTTGGGAACTTGTAAGTAAGTGTTTAGAATTGAAAGGTCCAGAATTGGTCTTCAAGCATTTTCTTTTCTGGGTACTAGGAAGAGTCTTGAGTAAAATTCTTGGCCTTGCTCTTGAGTTGGTACCCTTTGAATGGCTCTCATGGCCATGAGAGCTGTA
The DNA here is from genome assembly GCF_019279795.1 of Protopterus annectens. Lineage (NCBI taxonomy): Eukaryota > Metazoa > Chordata > Ceratodontiformes > Protopteridae > Protopterus > Protopterus annectens. The sequence continues at coordinate 1,706,392,023 of NC_056743.1, read as the reverse complement.
ATTTGTTTTTGAGCCTCTGCCCTTTGATTTTGTGTCAGGTTTGGCATTCCTCTTTTTATTGGCAAGGTGTGAAAGTGGAATCTGTATCCTCGTAAAATTATGTCTAGGACCCATTTGTCCTTTGTGACCATGTGCCAGTTGTCTGCAAATAGTGCTAGTTTTCCCCCAGGGGGGCTGACAAAAGAGCTTTGTTTGACCAGCTGAGGTGCAAGTCATTGAGTTTGCCTTCTGGTGGGTTGAGACCTGTCTTCTCCTCCCTTCTGGGTTGGAGTGCCCCATTGGCGAGGTTTATATTGAGCTTGTGGTTGTCCTCTGCCCCTTGGGTGCCTGTATTTACCCCTCTGAGGCCTGTCAGTGGCTGGAAAGGACCAATTTTTTGTTGGCCAGTTTCTGCTGAAGCGAGGGGATTGTACCTGTAGGAAATCTTTGACTGTCTGCATTGATTTTGCCTTATCTTCCATTTTCTTTAAAACTTCTTCTGCTTTAACACCAAAAAGAACATCCTGCTGTAAGGGAGCATCTAGTAGTTTTGCTTTAACATGATCAGGCAGACTTTGTTCCTTTAACCAGGCATGCCTACGTATAACTGATTCAGTGACAGCTGCTGTGCAGGAGGCCTCTAAAGAATCAAACCCACATTGTAAGGTATGTTTGCCCACCTGCTCGGCGGCGTGCAACAAATCCTGTACTTCTTTCAATTCAGATTGTTGAGGGAGGGTGGTTATCTTTTGTTTTAACTGAGAGATCAGAAATTGCTGATACTTAAGCATATGAAATTGACAGTTTAGAGCTCTCATAGCTAATCCCTTTTCAGAAGGTACTGGATTTTTAGCCATGGAAGCCTTAGCCCCCTTGGGACCCTGGGAGATAGTCTCTGGGTCAGCTACTGGACTTTTATAAAGAAATTTGTGGGAATCGGGTACTCTGTAGTATCTGTCAGGCTTGGCCCGGGCAGGAGGCAGAGAGTCAGGGTTGAAACTGGATTCTAAATAGACATCATCCACAATGTCCAAAACCGGAGGGATGGCTAGAGGTCTGTGTTGGGGGAGTAAAAGAAATTCTCTGAGCCTTTTCTTGGAATCAGAGTAATCCTGACCTTCCCAGTGAAAATGTTCCCTCATAGTGTGCAAAGTTTCCCCAAAAGAGTAATCTTCTGGAGGGGAAGCTGAGGGAATAGAGTCCTCAGCATCAGAATCCTCATAAGGAGAAAAGGAATAATATTGGTCCTCAGAGGAATCCGAAGAAATAGACAGTTGTTCAGAAGAAGCAGATTCTTCCTCTTGTCTAGGCATTTTGTCAGGAGGAGGCTGAGAACCCCTGATAAGAGAAATCAAATCTTCAGCCATCTTGAGCATCTGTTTCTTAGGCATAGGGCCTTGAACAGGAGACTGAAGTGAAGCCTTTTTCGATTTGGAAGGAGTCTTCGACTTGGAAAACGTTTTGACTGTAAGAGTCGTCAGTCTGAAAACGCCTTCAAAAAGCGATGGCGTTTCAGAAGCACCAACGTCCTTGGAAGGTAAATCGTCGGTAGGGCCTGAAGGAAAAGGCTGCGTCGGCCTAGTACATTCCGTCAAAATATCCGTAGCGGTCTCGGGTTCCTGAACTGTGGTAGTCAGAGGCTGCGTCGGAGCCTCACTGATAACCGGAGACTGGATCAACAGAGGCCTCGGAATCGGGCTTAGGCCTCGGCTGTCGATCCTTATCCCTGCACTTTTTGTGCACGCCGGTAGTCGGTAGCTCCGACGGCATGTTATAATTAAATTTTCTGCCAAAAAAGAGTCATACGAAATCAAATCGTCTTTTAATAGTACGTTTATTAAATCTAGCACAAAAACGACAAGAAGTGACGTCGTGATCAGGGCCTAGGCAAGGTATGCAATAAGAATGAAAATCCTTATGAGGTATTTGCTTCCCACAAGAAATACAATTGTTAACTTTTTCTGACATCGGTCTGAAGCAAGAAAAGTTTCCCCAAACGAGGTACTTAGCTTTATAGAAGACTTTGGTCTGAAATTCGAATTTGAAAATCTCAGGAGTCGGCCGACCGGCACTTGCAAACTGCTTCTGCTTCGGGCACCGCGTGGCAAGAAAGACTTAAGAAAATTGCGTCGGTTGCAATATATGTACCCCTGGCGCACTGACATCAGGGATGAGGCGACAGCAACCGACGTCAGACCAAGACTTTGGAAATCTGGCCGACTGCGGGACCGCCTGACGACAGGATAACCCAAGTGTGATGACTGCAGCAGGGTAACACGATGAACATCATCTACATTTATGGTAAATGTAACAACTGTACTATGTTCTTCATGTTTCACTGTTGCAGTCATTACATTTGGGTAGAATCCCAAAGCTATGGATGGGAGGCTGGAACTAAACAGCATTAGGAGTGGCTATAAGGCACTGCGGAACTGCAGTGGCAAAGCCTGCCCTGGACTTAGAGAAGATTGGCAAATGATAATGTTATGTAAAAGTATGAACAGAGTTCCAAGTAGCAGCTTCTAGAATGTCTTTGGTTGGCATCCCTCTGAGAAAAACTGCTGAGGTAGGTGCAGCCCTGCTGGAATGTGACCTGATTCCCTTGGGCACCGGTTTACCATGATGCAAGTAGCAGAAACGAATGCAGTGGCTTATCCACTTTGAAATAGTCTGCTTTGAAATAGCCTTCCCCTCTGATCCTGCAGCAAAAGCCACCAGCAGCTGCTCAGACTTTCTTAGAGATTTTGTCCTGTTTAAGTAAAATCTTAGTTGTCTGTGTACATCCAAGGAATGCAGAATCCGCTCCCCCTTGTTCTGTGGATTTGGGTAAAACGTTGGCAGGTGAATAGTTTGGTTAACAGCCACACTGGATACCACCTTAGGCATAAAGGAAGGATTAGTCCTGAGGGACACCCTGTCCGGGTAAAATGTAATAAAAGGCTCCACAGCCATGACGGCCTGTAGTTCTGAAAGCCTTCTTGCTGAAGTAATTGTTAACAGGAAAGCTGTTTTCCAAGATAAAAACTTTATATCTGCAGTAGCTGCTGGTTCAAATGGAGGCAGTGGGTGAGCTTTTCCAACACAAACTTGAGGTCCCATGCAGGAGTTGGTGATTTTCTGGGAGGCCTTAAATTTTTGGCCCCTCTAAGATACTGTTTTAGCAGAGGGTGAGAAAAGATGGGAGGCTCTGTATTGTAATGAGCCAAGATGGCAGAGGCATGGATTTTTATTGATGAAAAAGATAGGCCCTTGTCAAGCATCTCAGTCAAGTATTGTAGAATCTGAGGAATATTTGGCTTTGCTGTGTCTGTTCCTTGTGCTTGGTTCCAAGCACAGAACCTCTTTCATTTATCAGCATAAGATTTTCTAGTACTAGGCCTTCTGGATTCCAAAATGACACCCATCACAGATTTACTGAGAGGTGTTGTTTGAATAATTAAATGATCAGCCATGCTGCCAGGTTCAGAGTTTGGAGCTGATTGTGCAGGATTTGATTGATCTGCTGAGACAGTAGATGAGGTATTTGAGGCAAGTACCATACAGGGAGTTGAGACATATTCCTTAGAATTGGGTACCAGTGCTGGCGAGGCCAGTCTGGGAGAATTAGGATCATTTTTGATTTTTCCTGTCTGACCTTTAGTAAGACCTTGGAAAGAAGAGGCAGAGAAGGAAAGACGTAGACTGATAGGTTTTTCCAACTGAAGGATAGGGCATCCACTTTCTATGCTTGTCTGTGATAAGTCCTTGTGCAGAATTTGTCCAGTTGATAATTTTGGGGAAAGGCTATGTCCGGACTCCCTCATTTCTCTGTTATCATGCTGAAGACTTGTGGATCCAGTTTCCACTCGTGAGGGTCCATAAGATTTCTGCTTAGGTCGTCTGCCAGAGTATTTTGTTTTCCTGGCAGGAATTGAGCTTGAAGATGTACTTGGTAAGTCAAGGCTATGTCCCACAATGCCATGGCTAGTCTGCATAGGGGGTAGGAATGTGCACCCCCCTACTTGTTTATGTACCACATAACTGTAGTGTTGTCCGTCTTTATCAGTAGTTGTCCTGGATGAAGTAAGTCCTTGAAGGCTGTCAGGCCATTCTGAACAGCTAACATCGCTTTCTGGTTGATATGCAAATGCATTTGTTTTGGGTTCCATATGCCCTGAATGCATCATCCCGCCAGGTGGGCCCCCCAGGTATAGTCTGATGCGTCTGTAGTTAGGGTTTGGGTGGTAGGGGGTAGAGTGAAAGACCGTTCCATGTTCTGGTGACATGTCTCTGCCCACCAAAGAAACTCTTGTTGTAGGCAGGGAATGAGAGGAATCATTGTTTCCAGACTGTGACAATGCTGACTCCATAAACTTTTTAGATACCACTGTAGTTTCCTCATATCGAATTAGTAGAATGCAGGATGCCATGAACCCCAAAGGCTGCAGAATTTGTCTTGCAGATAACTGTTTTTTTGCTGCAATCTGTTTGAAGTAAATAGTCAGTTGCCTTTGCTTGTCTGGCGTAAGGTAAGCCATCTGGGCAGTTGTATTCAAGCTTGCACCCAGGAATGTAATTTTTTGAGAGGGTATCAGTTGTGATTTCTTTTCATTTATTATGTACCTTAGGCATGTTAGAAGCCTTTTTACAAACGCCAGATGTTGAAGAAGAATGTCCTTGTTTTATACTTGAATGAGACAGTCGTCCAAGTAAGGACAGATTTGTATGCTTCTTTGTTTGCAAAATGCAATTACTGGTGCCAGGCACTTTGTAAAAACCCTGGGCGCAGTAGATAAGCCAAAGGGCAGTGCAGAGAAAGCACAGTTGTGTACACTTACCATAAATGTAGATGTTCGAGTGTATTCACTGTTGCAGTCATTACATTTGGGTAATTCTGCTGGCAGGATGCCCTCAGTCGGCCTGAATTCCAAAGTCTTGGGTCCTGCGTTGGGTACTGTCGCCTCTTCCCTGATGTCAGGTCGTCAGGAGTATAAAACATGCAGCCGACGCCATTTTCTTCAGTTTTTCTTGCCCCTTTACCTTCATCTACAAGCAAATACACCACATAGGTTGTATAAATCAGAGAAGGAAAGATAAGTTCCAGTAGAAAAAAGGGGGATGGCGGGTGGGTAACCTGGACTGCAACAGTGAATACACTCGAACATCTACATTTATGTAAGTGTACAAAACTGTACTATGTTCTTCGTGTTTCACTGTTGCAGTCATTACATTTGGGTAGAGTCCCAAAGCTATGGTTGGGTGGCTGGAGCTAAACAGCATTAGGAACGGCTATGAGGCCCTGCAGAACTGCAGTGGCAAAGCCTGCCCTAGATTTAGGGTAAAATGGCAAATGATAATGCTTTGTAAAGGTGTGCACTGAACTCCAAGTAGCAGTCTCTAAAATGTATTTGGTTGGTACTCCTCTGAGAAAGGCTGCTGAAGTGGCTGCAGCTCTGGTTGGATGTGGCCTAATGCCCTTAGGCACTGGTTTGCCATGCTGTGAGTAGCAGAAATGAATGCAGTGGCCTATCCACTTAGAAATAGTCTGCTTGGAGATAGCCTTTCCTTGTGATCCTGCAGTATATGCCACTAGTAATTGCTCTGACTGCCTGAATACTTTAGTTTTGTCCAAATAGAATCTAAGCTGTCTGCGTACGTCCAAATAATGCAGAATTCTCTCCCCCTTGTTCTGTGGATTTGGATAAAAAGTTGGCAAATGAACAGTTTGGTTAAGGGCCACACTGGACACCACCTTAGGCATAAATGTTGGGTTTGTCCTCAGAGAGACCCTGTCTGGATAAAAAAATGATAAAAGGTTCCACAGCCATGAGAACCTGTAGCTCTGACACTCGTCTTGCAGAAGTTATTGCTAGGAGTAGAGCTGTTTTCCAAGATAAAAACTTTATATCCGCAGTAGCAGCTGGCTCAAAAGGAGGTAGGGTGAGTTTTTCCAAGACATAATTGAGGTCCCATGCAGGTATTGGTGATCTCCTTGGAGGCCTTACATTTTTGGCTCCTCTGAGGTACTGCTTTAATAAAGGATGAGAAAAGAGTGGTGGCTCTGTATTGTAATGAGCCGAAATGGCACAGGCATGAATTTTAATTGATGAAAAAGATAGGCCTTTGTCCAGCATCTCAGTTAAGTATTGCAAAATCTGATGAATATTTGGTACAGCTGTATCAGTTCCTTGAGCTTGGTTCCAAGCAAAAAATCTCTTCCATTTTCCTGCATAGGATTTTCTAGTACTAGGCCTTCTGGCTTCTAAAATGACTTCCATCACAGCTTTACTGAGAGGTGTGTTTTGTATGGCTACATTATCCGCCATGCTGCCAGGTTTAGTGTCCTGAGTTGGCTGTGCAGAATATGATTGTTTTGTTGGGACAGTAGATGAGGTATTTGAGGTAAGGTCCAGGCTGGGCAATGAGACAAGTTCCTTAACATAGGATACCAGTACTGGCAAGGCCAGTCTGGGGCAATCAGAATCATTATTGTTTTTTCCTGTCTGACCTTTAGGAGTACTTTGGGGAGGAGAGGCAGTGGAGGAAAGGCATATACTGATAGGTTTTTCCAGCTGAAAGATAGGGCGTCCACTTTCCATGCTTGTCTGTGATAAGTATTTGTGAAGAATCTTTTTAGTTGACAGTTATGAGGAGAGGCAAATAGATCTATGTCCGGGCGTCCCCGTTTCTTTGTTATCATGCTGAAGACTTGTGGATCCAGATGCCACTCATGGAGATCCATGAGGTTTCTGCTTAGATAGTCTGCCAGAGTATTTTCCTTTCCTGGCAGGAATTGTGCCTGCAGATGAACTTGGTAAGTCAATGCTGTGTCCCACAAAGTCATGGCTAGTCTGCAAAGGGGGTAAGAATAATTGCCCCCCTGCTTGTTTATATAGCACATGACCATGGTGTTGTCCGTCTTTATCAGTAGCTGCCCCAGATGAAGTAAGTCCTTGAAGGCTGTCAGGGCATTTTGAACAGCTAGCATCTCTTTTTGATTGATATATAGATGCATTTGGTTTGAGGACCATGTGCTCTGAATGCATCTTCCTGCCATGTGGGCTCCCCAGGCATAACCTGATGCATCCGTTGTTAGTGTCTGCCTGACTGGGGGTAATGTGAATGTCTGTCCCCTGTTCTGGTGACAAGTCTTCGCCCACCATCAGAACTCCTGTTGCAGGCAGGGAATGAGAGTAATCATTGTTTCCAGGCTGTGGCAGTGTTGAGTCCAAACACTTTTTAGGTACCACTGAAGTTTCCTCATATGCAGTATTGCATATGGAATTAACGGGATGCAGGATGCCATGAAGCCCAAAGCCTGCAGAATTTTTCTTGCAGATAACTGGGCCTTTGTTGCCATTCCCTTGAAATAGGTAGTCAGTTGCCTTTGTTTGTCTGGCGTGAGATAAGCCATCTGGGCAGCTGTATTTAAGCTTGCACCCAGGAATATTATCTCTTGAGAGGGTACTAGTTTTGATTTCTTTTCGTTGACTGTGTACCCTAGGCATGTTAAAAGTCTTTTCACAAACGCCAGATGCTGTAGTAGAATGTCCTTGTTCGCTGCTTGAATGAGGCAGTTGTCCAAGTAAGGATATATCTGTATACCTCTTTGACTGCAGAAAGCAATTACTGGTGCCAGGCACTTTGTGAAGACCCTGGGCACAGTAGATACGCCAAAGGGCAGTGCAGAGAATTGGTAATGCTTTGAGCCAGCCTTGAATCTGAGGTATCTTCTGCATGCTTGTCTGATTGGGACGTGCAGGTATGCCTCTTTTAGGTCTAAAGTCATGAGCCAAGCCTTCCTGCCCAGCATGGGCAGAAGCTGCTTTAAGGTCAACATCTTGAATTTTGGCATATCCAGGAAAGTGTTTAGAATAGATAGGTCCAGTATTGGTCTCCATGCTTTGTCCTTTCTGGGTACCAAGAACAGTCTTGAGTAAAATCCTCATCCCTGCTTTTGTTGTGGCACTTGTTGAATAGCCCCCATGTCCATGAGGGATGAAACTTGTTTTTGAGCCTCTGCCCATTGATTTTTTGGCAGGTCTGGCCAACCGTTTGCCCTTGGCAGGGTATGGAAGTGAAACTTGTAGCCTTGTGACACTATGTCTAGAACCCATTTGTCCCGGGTTATAATGTGCCAATTTTGTGAAAAAAGTGCCATTTTTCCCCCTAAGGGTGCTGCCAGGAGATAAGTGCTTGGTGCAGGCAGGCGGAAGTCATTGGGACTGTTTCCTGTAGGGTTGTGATTTGTCTTCTCCACTTTTGGAGGTAGAAGCACCCCATTGCTTAGAATTGTATGAACCTTGCGCCTGGGATCTGCCTCTAGGGCATCTGGATCTGACCCTTTGAGGTTTGTCTGACATTGGAAAGGACCAACTCTTTGTAGGCCAGTGTCTGCTAAACCTAGGTGGCTGTACTTGTAAAAAATGTTTGACCATTTGCATAGATTTAGCTTTGTCCTCCATTTTCTTTAACACCTCTTCTGCCTTAACACCAAACAAGGTATCATGCTGTAATGGTGCATCCAATAATTTAGCTTTGACATGATCAGGCAGATTTTGTTCCTTCAACCAAGCATGCCTTCTAATTACAGAACCCGTCACTGCGGCCCTGCAGGAGGCCTCCAGAGAATCAAAACCACATTGCAAAGTATGCTTTCCAACTTGTTCAGCTGCATGCAATAAATCCTGCATTTCTTTGTTTTCTGCACATTCAGAATTTACCAACATTTTCTGTTTAAGCAGTGTCATGACATATTGCTGATATTTGAGCATATGAAACTGGCAGTTTAAGGCCCTTATACCCAAGGTAGCAGATGTGTAAATCTTTTCCCCATCTATTCAGTGCCCTAGAATCTCTGTCAGGGGGGGTAGGGTTTTTTGCAGTGGAAGCCTTAACCCCTTTGGGACCCTGAGAAATAGTTTCTGGGTCTGCAGCAGGGTTTTTAAAAAGAAATTTATGAGAGTCAGGAATCCTGTAGTATCTGTCAGGCTTAACAGGAGCTGGAGGTAAGGAGTCAGGGGTCAGACTAGACTCTGAAAACACAATCAACAATGTTTAACACAGGTGGAATAGCTAGAGGCCTGTGTTGAGGCAGTAAAAGGAAGTCCCCGAGTCTCTTCTTAGATTCTGAATAATCTTGGCTCTCCCAGTGGAAATGCTCCCTCATGGTATGCAAGGTTTCCCAAAAGAGTAGTCCTCAGGAGGAGAGGAATAGATTCTTCAGCATCAGAATCCTTATATGGGGGAAATGGATATTCCTGATCAGAAGAGGAATCAGAGGAGATAGAAACCTGATCTGAAGATTCATAGTCTCTCTGCCTAGGCCTCTTATCAGGAGGGGGATGGGAACCCCTGATCAAGGTAATTAAGTCTTCGGCCATTTTGAGCATTTGTATTTTGGGCACGGAGGCCTGTCCATGTGGCTGGTGAACTTGTTTCTTTGCCTTTAAAGGTGATTTAGTCTTTGCTTTTGAAGCTGTAGTTGGTTTAATATATAATTGTTTAGGTCTGAATACACCCTCAGAAGCCGATGCCTGCTCAGCGGCTCCGGACACATCTGAGAGAATAGTCTCAGAGATTCCAATACCCTGAGTTTTCAGTGGCCTGGCCGACTCCACGTGGGAGTCGGTAGCGGCCAGCGACTCTAAAGTAGCAGGCGTCAGGGGCTGCGAAAGCGCCTCACTGAGAACCGGCGAACCAGCGACTGGCTTAGGAGAAGCTTCGTCATCGGTTTTGGACCTTGGTTGCCTGTCTTTTTCCTTTTCGCTGCATTTTTTATGAACTCCAGTAGTCGGATGGCTATCTGACAACATTGTATAATTAAATCTGCGCCCAAAATAGCTAAATCCAAAATCGTACCGATACTTAATAGTGCGTTGGTTAAATCTAGCACAAAACTGACAATTTGAAACGTAGTGGTCAGGGCCTAGGCAAAGAATACAATAAGAATGAAAGTCCTTATGAGGAATTTGCTTCCCACAAGAAATACAATTATTAACTTTTTCTGACATTGGTTTGGAGCAAGAAAAAAAGTTTCCCCAACGGGGTACTTAGCTTTTAATGAAGACTTTGGATCTGAAACTCGAACACGAAAATCTCAGTAGTCGGCCGACCGGCACTTGTGAACTGCTTCTGCAAGGCAAGAAAGACTGAAGAAAATGGCGTCGGCTGCATGTTTTATACTCCTGATGACCTGACGTCAGGGAAGAGGCGACAGGACCTGACGCAGGACCCAAGACTTTGGAATTCAGGCCGACTGAGGGCAACCTGCCAGCAGGATTATCCAAATGTAGTGACTGCAACAGTGAAACATGAAGAACATTTGGTAATGCATAAAACCAGCCTTGAAGCGGAGGTATCTTCTGCACGATTCCCATATTGGGATATGCAGGTATGCTTCTTTTAAGTCTAGAGTCACTAATCAAGTGTTCTTGCCCAGCATGGGCAGAAGCTGTTGCAAAGTCAACATTCTGAATTTTGGGATGTCCAAGAATGTGTTCAAAATCGATAAATCCAGTACTGGGCTCCAGGCATTGTCTTTTCTGGGTACCAGGAACAATCTTGAATAAAACCCTTGCCCTTTTTCCTGTTCCGGTACTGGTTGAATAGCCCCCATATCCATGAGGGATGTAAGTTGTTTCTGTACCTCTACCCACTGATTTTGTGGCAGATATGGCCAACCGTGTGGAATTGGCAAGGTATGGAAATTAAATCTGCATCCCTGGGATACTATGTTTAATACCCACTTGTCCTGGCTTATTAACTGCCAATTTTGTGCATGAAGTGCTAATTTTCCCCCTAAGGGGGCGGACAAAAGATAAGTGCTAGGTGATGGCAGAGGGAAGTCCTTGAGACTGTTTACTGTAGGGTCGTGCTTTGTTTCCTCCAGATTTGGAGGTAGAGGCATCCCATTACTTTGACCTGTAAGAACCCTGTGATTTGTATCTAGATCCTTCTGAGCACCTGGATTTGCCCAGTGAGGCTCTGTCGGACACAGGAAAGGACCAATTTTTTGTAGGCCAGTGTCTACTGAATCTGGGTGGCTGCACTTGTAAGAAGAAATCTTTTACAGTTTGCATAGATTTAGCTTTGTCTTCTATTTTCTTTAAAACCTCTTCTGCCTTATTACCAAACAAAGTATCATGCTGTAAAGGTGCATCCAACAATTTAGCTTTAACATGATCAGGCAGATTTTGCTCCTTGAGCTATGCATGCCTTCTAATCACAGATCCAGTAACTGTGGCCCTGCAAGAGGCCTCCAAGGAATCAAAAACACATTGCAAAGTATGCTTTTCAACCTGTTCTGCTGCATGCAATAATTCCTGTAATTCTTTATTCTCCACACATTCAGAAATCAACATCATTTTCTGTTGCAATAATCCCATAACATGTTATTGATATTTAAGCATATGAAACTGGCAGTTTAAGGCCCTAATTTCCAAGGTTGCAGACGTATAAACCTTCTTTCCCCATCTATCCAGCCAGGGCCGGTGTTAGCATTTTGGGGGCCCCCAGCAAATGTCAAGTTGGGGGCCCCCTAGGCACTTCCAGTATAAGCATCATCCTAACAATGCCATCCATCCTAAGCAACCTTTTATTTCATGCTGCAAACTTTTAAGAGCAGTATCCACAGACAGACCTGCAGCTACAAGCTTTTACATTACAACAGGCCTATGTATCACACTATCACTATGTTGAGCTGTCTAACAAAGGGGCAGTTAGAGTTACTGGCACTTAGTTGCAACAGTGATACATTGCAACAAGTCTATGTACAGGTCTGGACTTAAAGTGAAATGATGACTGGGCCTACATTTCAACCCCCCCCACACACACACACACCCCAGTCCTCTCCTCTGAGTCCTTCTCCTTTTGGGCTCCCCATACCATCCCTGTTACCTTTTTCTTCCTTATCTCACATTTTGCCTTACTCTAAGCTTTTTCAAGAAGCCATAACTTTCTATATGCTCTGAAGTGCATTTTACACAACCTTTTCATCCAATAATAGCTTGAACAGAAATTATGATTAAGGAAAGAAATTCACTGTTGTGGTTCAGCTTTAGTTTTCCTTGCATCCTTCAACACACCTTTCCTGAACAAGACAGCCCAGTAATAACCATTTAGAAAATAACTCAAGTCAGGGCCCAAGAAGCCACAGGTTTACAGATGGTCTGGGATGCATTTTAGAGCAGTTTTTAACATTTTACTCCAATGGTTGCCTAAATAAAAATTATGAAGAAAAAAAGAATTTCAGTCTTATTTTTTTCTTTCAAGGCATAATTTGTGCCCAAGGCTTAATTTTCAAAGCTGACAAAATTGTAGCTTACAGTAAACTAACAAGCCAGTAGTTGTGAGAATATTTAAGTCTTATCTGGAAATACTGCCTACCTCCTAACTCTCTAATAAAGACAAGTCACTGCCTATGCATCCCTCTGGTGTTAGACTGGGATAAAAGCAGAGATTTAAATTGCCTTTGTCATATATTTCAAGTGACTGATGATATACATATACATAGCATGTTCTTCACCCCAGCCGTCAAAGGTAGCCGCATGTATATGTGCCTAGTATGTGATTGTGAGAATGATTTCAGTAATATTCAAATTTGTTGCTCCTAGACAGTACACCTCTCTTACACAAGCTATAGTAACCTTCTTTGTATACCTCTGAGGTCTGTGAGAAACACTGCCCTCAGCTCAGACACAAGCTATAATGACTTCATGTGCACACCTCTAAGGTTTGACTGTGATGAAAATTAAAGATGTAATATCCACACAATCTCTAGCCCCGCATAACCTGTAGCAGCTTTATGTACACACACACATTTGAGCAGGGCTGGTTTTAGAATTGGTGTGGTTGTAAACAGAGGCTATTATTAGCTTTATCCTAAAAGGGTCATATCTCAGCACCATTCAGGTTAAACAGCGTATTCAGAAAATTGATACATTTTTCTCCAACAAGCAACAGCTTTGGTGGGGCCCCACAGAGTCAAGGATGATAAAGGGAGTCCCATTATCCATTTAGACAGTCTGGTGAGTGGGGCAACCAGGCTCCAAGAATATCTAAGTGTCTGAATGTTCTGTGATATATGTTCTGTCTTACTTTGAAATATAATTACTTGTTAGGTACATTTTTACTGATACACAGAAGAATAATGTCTGTGTCCTGGCATTATTGGGTGCATGCACAGATAAAAATCATTGATGTTTTTTACACACACACACACACACACACACACACACACACACACACACACACACACACACACACACACACACACACACAACATGCATGCATAAGCCACAGCAGTACTAGTTATGTACTTAATTTCAGCAAACAGCAATGCCTTGTGCAACATTGGTACTGCCACACCAGATTAGTCACTGCTGTTTAGCAGTCATCAAACAGCAGAAGCAGTAAGATTTATCCCATTGAGGAGTAATGCATACTTGTCACTGTCCCTACTTTCACAGACCTTCCCTGATTTTGTTCATACTTTTGCTTTATCCTTCAGAAAAGTCTGATTTGCTGGTAAATCATTCAGGATTACAAACAGTCAATTAATCCAGACATCTGAGTTTTATACTTATTGTCCAAAAATAGATGTTGATGCAAAATATGTTATTCTAGTAACTTTATAAGTGAATTAGAGAAATATTTAAACATATTTATGATTCTGAGCATTTATTCTATTATTTTTGGGACTGTACTGAATTCTTAAGCAAAGAAATTGAGTTATAGAATCAGGTGTTCTGGTATTAGTTATAAAACTACCTGAAAGAGAAACTATCCCTGATGATCGGAAGCATCAGCTCTTCTTAAAATCCAAAGTTTGCACTGAGGTAAGTCACTCTGGGCTGCTGATCCCTCTAGTGCTTATATTGTTCATGTTCATTATCATCTTCATCCTAACAGGGTCATATCACAGCCCTGTTCATGTTAAAGAGGATAATTAGGAAATTAATGCATTTTTCATTCCTCATTTTTCCCCAATCAGCAGCAGCTTTTGTGGGCCCCCACACAGACAAAGATGATTAAGGGGCCCCTGCAGCCATGGTTTTGCAGGGACTAAAAGCTGGCTTTGTAGTTAGTTTTAGTGGAGCAAATGCATACAAGCAGGGTTTAACTAAGCCAGGAGCACTATGTCAGTAGTAAAATATTTAATGGCATTCTGATGCCTGTTACTTGACAAAACACCATTACTACAACCAGAAATATCTTTGAATTTTAAGGGAGATATAAATAAGAGTTATTACCCTCATAGTTTATTAAGTATGCAAGACTGCTGCACTAGCTTTTGCTGGTTTTACAGATGTGACAAAATATCAGGATAAGATAACTTGCTGTGGTTGGGGGCCCCCAGGGAACAGGGGGCCCCCAGCGACCGCAGGGTTCGCTGGTGCCTAAAACCGGCTATGTATCCAGCGCCCTGGAATCTCTATCAGAGGGGGTAGGATTCTTAGCAGTTGAGGCCTTTACACCTTTGGGACCCTGTGAGACAGTTTCAGGGTCAGCAGCAGGATTTTTGAATAAAAATTTGTGGAAGTCAGGAACCCTGTAATATCTGTCTGGCTTACTAGGAGCCATGCTTGATTCCGAAAACACATCATCAACAATGACTAATACAGGAGGTATAGCCAAAGGCCTACGCTGAGGAAGAAGGAAATCCCTAAGCCTCTTTTTTGATTCTGAGAAATCCTGACTCTCCCAATGAAAATGTTCCCTTAAAGTATGCAAGGTTTCTCCAAAAGAATAATCTTCAGGAGGAGATGCAGATAGGATGGATTTCTCTGCATCTGAATCCTCATAGGGTGGTATAGAAAATTCCTGATCAGAAGAGGAATCAGAAGAAATAGAAACCTGATCTGAAGATTCCGGGGGGGGGGGGGGGGGTTGGGAACCCCTGATCAAGGTAATTAAGTCTTCAGCCATTTTGATCATCTGTTTTTTAGGCACAGAGGCCTGAGCACGTGGCTCATGCATCGGATTTTTAGCCTTAGAAGTTGCTTTTGTCTTTGTTTTTGAAGCTGGCATCGGTTTTATATAGAAATGTTGAGGCCTGAAAACACTCTCAGAAGCCGGTGTCTGCTCGGCGTCGCCAGACACATCCAAGGGAGAGACATCCGCGGGTACAATACTCTGAGAATCTCGCGGCATGCCGGACTCCACATGGGTCTCGGTAGAGGCCTGCGACTCGAAAGTAGCGGGTACCAGGGACTGCGAAAGTGCCTTACTGAGTACCAGCGAACCGGCGACTGGCTTAGTAAAAGCTTTGTCGGTTTTGGACCTTGACGGTCTGTCTCTGTCCTTTTCTTTGCATTTTTTGTGAACTCCGGTAGTCGGATTACTATCAGACAACATTTCAGGGTAATTAAATCTGTTTCCAAAATATTCTGAAGCAAAGATATACCGATACTTAATAGTGCGTTGGTTAAATCTAGCTCAAAACCGACAGCAAAGCACGTTATGATCTGGGCCTAGGCAAGGAATACAGTACAAATGAAAATCCTTATGAGGTATTTGCTTCCCACAAGTAATGCAATTATTAACTTTTACTGACATCGGTAAGGAGCAAGAAAAAGTTTCCCCAATGGGGTACTTTGCTTTAACTGAAGACTTTGGTTCTGAAACTCGAATGTGAAAATTTCAGGAGTCGGCTGACCGGCACTTGCAAACTGCTTCTGCTTCGGGCACCGCGCGGCAAGAAAGACTGAAGAAAATGGCGTCGGCTGCATGTTTTATACCCCTGACGACCTGATGTCATAGAAGAGGAGACACCAACCGACGCAAGACCCAAGATTTTGATATTCAGGCCGACTGAGGGCAACCTGCCAGCAGATTACCCAAATTTAATGACTGCAACAGTGAAACGTGAAGAAAATCCTGGCTATAATGGGAACTGGAGGAGCCAAGCTGTCAGCTTCAGGGACTGCAGAGAGGGATGAAGATCCCCTGACAGGTGCGTCAGAAAGTCTAGAACTGGGTCCAGAATCCAAGGATCCTCCAAAAGATGAAGTCGAAGGAAGGGAAACCAAATCTGACAAGGCCAATGAGGGGCTATTAGAATGATGGTCCTTCCCAGGGTTTTTGCTTTCTGTAGAACCTTGGGTATCAACAGGATTGGTTGAAATGCATATAGGAGATCCTGAGGCCAATCGTGTATGACTGCGTCCCTTGGGACTTCTCCCGGAGGGGGAATCAGGGCAAAATAGCTTCTACATTTCGTGTTCATGTGACTGGCAAAAAGGTTACAGCAAGTCTGGCCCTACCTGCAGAATATCCTGTCCGCTATTTGTTTCTTGAGGGACCACTCATGGGGCAACAAGATTGCCCTGTTCAGTTTGTCTGCTATCACGTTGGATTTCCCCCAGGATGTACATTGCCAACAGAAAGCGCTGGGTGGAAACAGCCCACTGCCAAACTCTGAGAGCCTCGCGACAAAGGGGCTAAGACCTGGTTCCTCCTTGTTTGCTCAAATACCAGATCACCGACATATTGTCGGTCTGAATCGCAATCATACCCAGAGGGAGAGAGTCCTGAAAGTACTGCAATGCCAAAAGTACTGCTCTCATCTCCAGGACGCTGATATGCAGATGTGTCTCTTGGTTGATCCATGTGCCTTGGGCAGTCTTTCCCTGAAATTACCCCCCCACCACCACTCTTATCAGGGAAGCAGCCGTGGTCACTGTGGCCGCTGGAGAGGGTAGCACAAATGGGCGTCCTATCGTGACATGAAGTGAGATCAACCACCACTGAAGGTCCTTTTTGCAAGACTTTGTGATCATTATAGTGTGAGTCATGAGGAGCTCTTGGTAAGACCATTGAGTAAACAACAGCCACTGAAGTATCTGCATGTGCATACGAGTTAGTGGTATAGATAGAATTGCTGCTGCCATTATGCCTAATAATTTCAGAACTTCTGATGCTGGTGCTCTGTCTTCTGATATCAGAATGCTGACGAAAAAGAAAGACTCTTTATATTGGAAGCCTTAGTGTGGTGGTGGTGTCCAACTCTGCCCCGATAAAAATTCAGATTTTTCTGAGTTAACTGTAATGCCCAGATGATTGCAGAGTGACAGAGTGGACTCCCTGGCCTGAATAAGTTGATGCCTGATGGTGGTGGTAAGGAGCCAATCGTCTAGGCACGGAAACACCTGGAATCCTAGACGCTTCAGGTGAGCCGTGACCACTGCCATGCATTTGGTGAACACTCTGAGGGCCGTAGTGAGACCAAAGGGCAGGGCTCGAAACTGATAGAGACTGGCTCCCAGCCAGAAGCACAGATGATCCCTGGATGGTCTGGCCATTTTTATGTGGTAGTACACATTCTTGAGATCTATTAAACACATCCAATTGTCTTTCCCTAAAAAGGGAAGTACAGACTGAAGCGTAACCATTCAAAACTTCTCTTTCTTTACGTATTGGTTCAATCTGCTGAGATCCAATATGGATCTCCAGTCCCCCATCTTCTTAATCCTGTCTGGTCTGCTGGGACTGGTTGGATGACTCTTTTTTTAAGGAATGTTTGGACCTCTATTGTTGCCCGTTCTCTGTAACTGGGCGGAACATCCGGGATTTTTCTTATGATTGGAGGCGGTGTGGCGAATGGAATTAAGTATCCTTTGGAAATGATACTTTGTACCCAGCTGTCTTTTGTTATTTTGAGCTAGGTGTCTGAATACAAAGAAAAGCGACCCCTGACTGCCTCCAGAACAGGATATTCGGGCCTCCTCTCAAGATTGCTGATAGAGCTTCCCAGACAAGTGATCTCTGTCGCCCTGGTGTTGCAAACCCCTTCTATCACGAGGACGGCGTCTTCCATTATTGCCCCCTCCTCTGCCTCTGGAGGGGGGGTTTACCACGTGTGTCCTGAAAGGCTCCTTGGGCTTTTCGGAACCAAATTTTTTCTCCCCTTTAACCTTTAGGGTAGGGTCAGGTAGGGGTGGAAAAATGGACCCAGACGACAGACAGCGTCTTTCCATCTTGTTCACACCTGGTTAAGGTTTCCTTCACTTTAGGCCTGAAAAGGGACGAGCCATCAAAGGGAATGTTCACGAAGGATGACTTGAAGGGCTCCACGAGGGAACACAAGCGCATCCAGGAATGTCTCCTAAGAGCAACTCCTGTACCCGCTCCGCTGCCCTACTTGTTCCGCCAGCTGCATAAGAGATGAGGCGTATGGATGAGTTGACTAAAGAATTGAAGGTAGCAAGCTGGGCGGCAACTTTGTCTGAAGCTCCTGCAGCTACTGTACACCCTGAAGAGCATCTCCTAGCTCCTTAAGGAGATCTCTTTGTAACCTGGTAAAACGGGTTAAATAGTTTAGCAAACGAAGAGCAAAGGTTGCTGAACTAAACATGCGCTTCCCATACCTATCCATAATCCTGCAGTCTCTGAAGTCTCAAACATTTCCTTTTTGGTGGCTGCTGCCACCACCATGGCATCAACTGGAACACCTTTAGTTAAAAATGTTTTGCCAAGGGGGGCAGAAATTAATTTATTAGGCCTCCTAGGGACAGGCTCCATAGTATCCGGAGACTCCCACGCCCTTCGTGAAACCAGCTGCATCAACTCATCGAAGGGCAGAGACCCGAAAGCTTTCAAGAGAAAGTACCGTTGTGTACACTTACCATAAATGTAGATGTTAGAGTTTATTCACTGTTGCAATCATTACATTTGGGTAATCTGCTAACAGGTTGGCCTCAGTCGGCCTGAATAACAAAGTCTTGGGTCCTGCGTTGGTTGCTGTCTCCTCTTCCATGACATCAGGGGTATAAAACATGCAGCCAACGCCATTTTAATCAGTTTTTCTTGCCCCAGATGTTAGGTGCCCCCCAAATGGGGAGCAAAAAAAAAAAAATATATATATATATATATATATATATATATATATATATGTATATGTATATATATATATATATATATATATATATATATATATATATGTATATGTATATATATACACACACACACATACATGTACTTTAGAACACAAAAAATTTACCTTCAACTAAAAGCAAATACACCACAAAGGCTTTTGAGCATAGTGAAGGAAAGAAGAGGTACAATAATAGAGAAGAAAGGGGGCTGGCAGGTAGGTAACCCGGACTGCAACAGTGAACACACTCTAACATCTACATTTATGGTAAGTGTACACAACTGTACTATGTTCTTCGTGTTTCACTGTTGCAGTCATTACACTTAGGTAGAATCCCAAAGCTATGGATGGGAGGATGGAATTAAACAGCATTAGGAGCAGCTATAAGGCCCTGCCGGACTGCAGTGGCAAAGCCTGCGCTGGATTTAGAAAAGAGAGGTAAATGGTAATGCTTTGTGAGCGTCGGTTTTATATGGAAATGCTGCGGCCTGAAATCACCTTCAGAAGCCGGTGCCTGCTCAGCGGCTCCGGACCAATCCGAGGGAGAGATATCCGCAGGTACAATACTCTGAGAATCTCACGGCATGCCGGACTCCACATGGGTCTCGGTAGAGGCCTGCTACTCGAAAGTAGCGAGTATCAGGGGCTGCGAAAGCGCCTCACTGAGTACCGGCGAACCAGCGACTGGCTTAGGAAAAGCT
This sequence comes from Protopterus annectens, assembly GCF_019279795.1. NCBI lineage: Eukaryota > Metazoa > Chordata > Ceratodontiformes > Protopteridae > Protopterus > Protopterus annectens. Next base: position 1,706,372,490 of record NC_056743.1, on the reverse strand, counting down.
TTATTGTCGGTTTTGGACCTCGACGGTCTGTCTCTGTCCTTTTCTTTGCGTTTTTTTGTGAACTCTGGTGGTCAGATTGCTATCTGACGACATTTCAGGGTAGATAATTCTGCTTACAAAATATTCTGAAGCCAAGATATACCAATGCTTAATAGTGCGTTGGTTAAATCTAGCACAAAACGGACAGCAAGGCACGTTATGATCTGGGCCTAGGCAAGGAATACATTACAAATGGAAATCCTTATGAGATATTTGCTTCCCACAAGTAATGCAATTATTAACTTTTACTGACATCGGTAAGGAGCAAGAAAAAGTTTCCCCAACGGGGTACTTAGTTTTAATTGAAGATTTCGGTTCTGAAGCTTGAATGCGAAAATTTCAGGAGTCGGCTGACTGGCACTTGCGAACTGCTTCTGCTTCTGGCACCATGCGGCAAGAAAGACTGAAGAAAATGGCATCTGCTGCACGTTTTATACCCCTGCCATCATGGAAGAGGAGACAGCAACCGACGCAGGACCTAAGACTTTGATATTCAGGCCGACTGAGGGCAACTTGCCAGCAGATTACCCAAATGTAATGACTGCAACAGTGAAACACAAAGAACAGCCTCCGATCCGTTGCAGTGGCAAACTAGATTGGGTAATTCCAGGTGCATCATGGGATAGAAACTCGCCTCGAGCTATTTGAAGACCTTGAGCTTTGCAATTGGCCATATTGGAGCCGAGAGATCAGCTCCGAACCCATTAGTAAAGCATGAAAGGCGAGATTGAACAACTTCACCTGGATGTTTTGTGATGTTTGTATTTGTCATGTTTATATTTGAAAATGAGGAAGATTGCAGAAATGTGTATTTATACATGTTTTATATGCAAATTTGGTAACTGTTTTTTGGGACTTAATTGGTGAAATGGTGAGCACTGGGTGTATAAATTAGACCATTTTACATCTGCAAGTTATTCCTGCAAGGCAAAAGGCCAAGGTACCAGAATGAGAAGTTATGTACCTACCATAACGTTCCATGTTAGTTGTCTTCTCTCGCCTTCTTTCTTGCTTGATGGGTTCGGAGCCGATCCTCGGCTCCGACTCGGCACTTTGCTAAGCTCGAGAGTCACTTTTACCAGCTCGAGGCAGCCCCATATCCCATGATGCAAGGCAGTAAGTACCCAGATCTCGTTTGTTATCTATAGGCAATAACACCTAGCATAAAAACTTCCCAGAAGGAAAGAAAGACAGAAAAGCCTGAAGGATGGGTAAGGCAGACCAGAACTGTCTGGTCTTAAGAAGCATTCTTCCATGTAGGGAGAAAAATGTCTGTCCAGGCCAGGGGGCAGGAGGGTGGGTCACAAGAAAGAAGGCGAGAGAAGACAACTAACATGGAACGTTATGGTAGGTACATAACCTCTCAATGTTAAGTTGTCAATCTCGCCTTCATTCTTGCTTGATGGGACCGCGTCCCTAGCACCTCTATCCTGGGTGGCTCAATGGAACAGACTCTTGAGAACTGTAGAGCCAAAACTGGCTCTATCCCTGGAGGCCAAATCCAATTTGTAATGAGAAACAAAGGTATGAGGAGTGGCCCAAGTGGCTGCTGCACAAATAGTGTCTAATGGAAGTCTAGCCTGAAAGGCTGTGGAAGTGGCTAAGCTTCTGGTTGAATGCGCTTTAGGTTTCGAGCACAGCTGTTTTCCCCTGAGCTGATAGATTTCAGAGATGATGGAAGAAAACCATCTAGATAAGGTCACTTTGGAGACAGGAAGGCCTTTCTTGTTATCAGCATAAGAAAGAAAGAGCTGATCGGATTTCCTGAATTGTTTTGTTCTGTCCAAATAATATCTGAGTTGGCGGTGAACATCAAGATAATGTAATTTCTGTTCCGATCTGTTTGAGTAATTAGAGAAAAATACAGGGAGGTCAATAGACTGGTTCAAGTTATTTTTCGAGGCCACCTTAGGCAAAAAGGTTGGATTAGTTCTCAAGGATACCCTGTCTTTGTGGAAGATCAAATAAGGGGGACGAACAGAGAGCATGAAGTTCAGACACTCTCCTTGCCGAGGTAATAGCAACAAGGAAGAGTGTTTTCCATGAAAGAAATTTCAGGGAACATGAAACAGCTGGCTCGAAGGGAGGAAGAATCAAAGATGTCAGCACTAGATTTAGGTCCCATTGAGGAGGAGGACTCCTGACTGGAGGTTTCAGGAGAAAAAGATTCCTTTTAGAAAGGCTCTACAAAGCCTGTGGGACATAATGTTGTGATCTGCAAACCCAACATGAAAGTTTGAGATAGCAGCCAACTGAACTTTGACCGTGGAAGATGAAGAGCCCGCGTGAAAGATTTCCGCTAAGAAATCCAAAACTGCTTGAACAGGGGCAGTAAAAGGATCTATATTTTTAGTTTTTGCCCAACAAGAGAAGCGTTTCCATTTGCTGGTATAAATCCTTCTAGTAGAGGATTTTAGGGAAGCCACTATGATATCCCTAACGGGATTAGAGATCATAGGAAGCCTGGCTAAGGAAGGAAGTGGAGCAACCATGCTGTGAGGTTGAGAGAAGGAATAGACCGATGCAGCTGACCCGATTGGTGAATCAGAAGGTCTGGCACTGGGTCCAGATGCCACGGCTGCACCAAAAGGTGACGATGGAGGAACGGGAACCAAATTTGTCGAGGCCAATAGGGAGCAATGAGAATCATTTTGGCTCTCAAAATGGTGGCTTTCTGGAGTACTTGTGGAATCAGCGGAAAAGGAGGAAAGGCATAAAGAAGTCCCTGGGGCCAATCCTGGGTTAGAGCGTCTCTGGGGGGATGGCCTGGCAGTGGGAAGAGAGAAAAGAAGTCTGGGCATTTGGGGAGTAGCAAAAAGATCGCAACATGGGCGGCCCCATTCTAGAAAAATCTCCTCCACTATAGATTGTTTGAGAGACCACTCGTGAGGCATGAGAATAGCTCTGCTCAATCTGTCCGCTAGAATGTTGGTTTTCCCAGGGATATGTGTTGCTACCAGAAACCGATGAGAGGAGATCGCCCATTGCCAAAGTCTGAGAGCTTCTTGACATAAGGGGTAGGACTTGGTTCCGCCCTGTTTGTTGATATACCATACTACAGACATGTTGTCTGTGTGAACTGCAATTGTTTCCAAGGGAAGAAAGTCGTTGAGGGCTTGCAACGTTAAAAGCACTGCTCTCATCTCTAGGACATTTATGTGCAGGTGGTATTCGAACAGTTGCCACGTCCCATGAACCATCCTGCCCTGATAATGACCCCCCCACCCGATCAGGGAGGCATCCGTAGTGACAGTGGCTACCGGGGCCGGGGATACAAAGGGTCTGCCTTGGTGAATCTGGGGAGAAGTAATCCACCATGAAAGATGATTCTTGCAAATTTGTGTCACCAGGATTTGGTGACGCATTGGAAGTTGTTGGTAAGACCACTGAGTGAACAACATCCATTGAAGCAGACGCATGTAGAAGCGGGCCAGGGGAAGAAGGGTAATAGCCGCAGCCATGAGTCCCAACACCTTCAGAACCATTCTGGCTTGCACCTTTTTGCTGGCAAGGATGATCCCCACGTGACTTTGTATATCTGAGATTCTTTGGTCTGTGAGGGTTGCTGACATCCGAACAGTGTTTACGTTTGCGCCTATGAAGGTAATAGACTGGTAGGGCAATAAGGAGGATTTTTCGTAGTTGATCGAAATGCCTAATCGAGTGCAGAGATTTAGTGTGTAATCCCTGGCTTGAAGAAGTTGATGCCTGGTGGTGGCTGAAAGGAGCCAGTCGTCGAGATACGGAAACACCTGGAATCCTTGACGTCTCAGGTGAGCCGTGACCACTGCCATACATTTGGTGAACACTCTGGGGGCTGTAGTGAGACCAAAGGGCAGGGCCCTGAATTGAAAATGACTGGACCCCAGCCGAAAGCGGAGAAATCTTCTGGAGCGTCTGTGAATTTTTATGTGATAGTACGCGTCCTGAAGATCTATTGAGCACATCCAGTTGTCCTTCTCTAGGAAGGGCAAAATTGATTGAAGTGTGACCATTCGAAATCTTGTCTTTCTCACAGACTTGTTGAGTCTGCTGAGATCCAATATTGGTCTCCAGTCTCCCGTCTTTTTGGGGACCAAAAAGAATCTTGAGTAGATTTCGGGCTCTGAATGGTCTGTTGTAACAGGCTGAATGGCTTTTTTTGTAGAAGCTTTAATACTTCTGACTCTGCAACTTCCCTTAGACCGGGTGGTACATCTGTAAGGGAATTTTTGTGAGAGAAAGGACTTTCCTCAAAAGGAATTTTGTAACCCTCGGATATAATCGACTGTACCCATCTGTCTTGAGAGAGGGAACGCCAGGCTTCTGGGTACAGCGATAGTCTTCCCCCGACTGCCTCCAAGGATGGACAGTCGGGCAACATCTCAGGGATGCTGGAAGGGCTTGTCAGAGAGAGGCTCTCTGCTTCCCTGGTTTTGTGGATCCCTCTGCCTCTAGAGCGGCGTCTGTTATTATTACCCCCTCTGCCTCTAGGGGTAAACTGACCACGTGTGTCCGGCGTGACTCCCTGGGATTTACGGAACCACATTTTTCCGCCCTTCTGACCTTTGGGGTAAGGTCTAGAGGGGGTAGAAAAACGGACCCCTACGGCAGAAAGAGTCTTGCTGTCCTGCTCACACCTGGTCAATGTATCCTTCACTTGAGGGCCAAACAATGCTGACCCATCAAAGGGAGAATTTGTGAAGGACGCCTTAAAGGGATCTGCAAAATTACAGAGCCGCATCCAGGATTGACATCTAAGAGCCACTCCTGTACCCGCGGCTCTACTCGCTTCATCAGCTGTATATGATATCAGTCGCATGGAGGAGTTAGCTATAGAATTAAGGATTCCTAGCTGAGAAGCAATTTTCTCTTGAGCCCCTGCAGCCGTAGGATCCTGCACTACTTCACCTAGTTCCTTAAGGATGTCCCTTTGGAGTCTGGTGAAGTGACATAAGTAGTTCAGCGAGCGCATGGCAAAGGTCGCTGAGGAGAACATCCACTTGCCATACCTATCCATGGTCCTAGAATCCTTATTAGGAGGATGGACTGGTACGGAAGGATCTGCAAGTTCCTTCTTAGTGGCGGCCGCCACCACCATGGCATCAACAGGGACACCTTTCGTAAGGAATTGCTTTTCAGAAGGGGCAGTAATAAATTTAGACGGCCTCCTAGGAACTGGCTCTACAGAGTCAGGAGCAGCCCAAGCCTTTCGAGCAATAACCTCCATAAGGGGGTCGAAAGGCGGAGACACCCAGGAGGTGGAGGGTCGAGATCCAAACGCCTCTAGGTATACCGACTCATCCTCAGAGGGATTTGTGGAGGGCCAGTTTCCCCTCTGTTTTAGGAGTTCTAGGATGTCTGAAAAGGAAACATCCTCAGAGGGGGATCTTGGGGATCCCTCCGACTCATCTAAGTCGGTATCTGAAGTGACAGACTCAGGGGAGTCTAGGTGTTTCCTCTTACAAGTCCTCTTGCGCGGAGGATCTCCTGACTGGTCAGGAGAATCCTCGGAAGAGGGGGTTATTCCCAGTGGGGAAACCTGAGGCGGTGGATCTCTAGGTCCGGAAGCAAGAGAGATGGAAGAGATATCGACAGGCACTGTAGAGGGAGGAGCTAAGGGAATAGACTGCTGACTGAGCCCAGTGGCCAGCACACTCTTCATCACCTCGAAGGCCTCCCTCCCACGGAGATCCGAGAGAACCCGTTCTGAAGAAACCGGGGCTCCCGGGCCCACCGAAAGGGAAGTCTCCGAGGCAGATGTCGGAGCCGAGCTCACCAAGGCCGAGGCTCCAAGGGGAAGAGCGGGGTTGGACAAGGGTCCGATGCCACTCACCCCCTCGGAGGAGACCAGGGAAGCCCGACCACCGAATCCCTCCAAGGAAGGTCTCGAAGAGGAGATAAGAGTAGATGCCGAGGGTGCAGAAGGGGGGTATCTGCCCCTCAGCCATAGCAGTAACTATCCCCGTAGACTCCAGCTCCAAACTCTGGGGTAGAGTCGAAGGAGGAACTTGAAGAAGGTGTGGACTAATAGTCGTCTGTTGAGATGGACTATGAAGCATCTGGGCCAGTGCCTGTGATTTTAGTAATCTACTTACCACCCTCACTAAATCATGGTCCGATAACCTGGACGACCTAGATGATCGGCTCCGATGGCTCCATTCCGAAAGAAGAGGTGAGGCCGGAGCCGACAGAATCGGCTCCAACGAGGGAGACCTGGACCTCTTCCTCGAAGGAACCATCGGAGCCGACAAGGCTACTGATCCAGTCGGAGCCGATAACTTTTCTGCTCCGAGAGAAGATCTAGACGCATCGGCTCCAGCCGGAGCCGATGCAGGCACCGAAGTAGTGGTGTCGGAGCCAGTCGGCGCCGACACCGAAGCCTGGGCCACATGGTGGTCGGAGCCAGAACTCGGAACCGACACCAAAGTGACCAAAGAAGTATCGGCACCGATAGCCATCGGTGCCGAAGATTTAGCCAATGTCGGATCGGCTCCAGCAGGAGCCGATCTAGACTCCGACAAAGTCGGAGCCAAGGCCGAAGGCTTGGAAACAGAAGCCTGGGCCTTAGACGTAGAAGGCTTACCCGGAGCCGATTTGGCTGGGGAGCCCTCCGGTTTAAGGAGTCCCCTTAAAATCAATTTGTTTCTCCTCTCCTGCAGGAGACTCTGGCTAAAGGAATGACATATCGTACAGGAGTCCTGCAGGTGGAGAGGTCCCAGGCAGTATAAACAAGAAGTGTGACCGTCTGTCAGAGACATCTTCTGACAGCACGAGTCACACTTCTTAAAGCCTGAGACCCTCTGCTCTTTGGACATAGTGGACAAACACAGAACCACACAGTCCCAAACAAACTACTAAAATATAGTTAAAAAAGTAAAACCTCACACACACACACACACACCCTGACAGGGGGGGATGGGAGGAAAGGAAGGCCTGACTAAAAAAATTAAGGAGGAAGGGTAATTTTAGTCAAAAAGGGGCTTAATATAAACTAAAAATGTAAGATATAAAGTTTAAAAGTGAAAAGGGGCTAAAAGCAGTTTAATATAAAACACTTACCAGGAGCTGGTAAAAGGAGGACCTCATCAGCGAAGCGTCAAACGAGATCTGGGTACTTACCACCTTGCATCATGGGATATGGGGCTGCCTCGAGCTGGTAAAAGTGACTCTCGAGCTTAGCAAAGTGCCGAGTCGGAGCCGAGGATCGGCTCCGAACCCATCAAGCAAGAATGAAGGCGAGATTGACAACTTAACATTAAATAGTTGAAAGTCCAACGGTCTTGTTACACAGCTATTTCTTTATTTTGTTTACTTATTGTGTTTGAGTAATTTGGTATTGTGGTCATTGTGCAGAATATCTAGCCAGGCTTTATGGTGCAGAGATAAGCGAGCCCCAACTGTCTCCAGAGGTAGGCAATCTGGCCTCCATTCAGGAGCGCTGAAAGGGTCTGCCAAAAAGGAATCGCTAGACCCCTGCTTTTGTAGGCCTCCTCTGCCACGGGGCTGTTACCGTCCACTACAGATCTCCCCTCTGCCTCTGGGGAAACTATCCCCACGTGTCCTGGAAAGGACCTTGGGACTTTCTGAACCACATTGTTTGAACTCCCCATTGATTCCTAGAAAAGGTCTTTTGAGGGGTCTAAAAAAATATGCCCACTGCAGAGAGGGTCTTTCCGTCTTTCTCACACCAGAAGAGTGTGTCCTTCACTGTAGGTCCACCTAAAGAACTGCTGTCAATGGGAGCATTGACAAATGAGGACTTGAAAGGCTCCGCCAAATCACACAGGTGGATCCAGGCATTGCTCCTGATGGAAATCCCTGAACCCAGGGCCCTTGAAGTGCTTTCTGCAGCGTGTGAGATAAACCTCATGGACAAATCAGATATAGCTTGTAGGGAAACCAACTAAGAAACTACTGAAGATGAAGCCTCAGCAGTTTTGATTCCAGAAAGAGATTTTAGACAGCTCTTTAATCACATCTCTCTGAAGTCTTGTAAAATCTGCCAGACAGTTTAACAATCAGAGTGCTAAAGTTGCTGAAGTATAAACACACTTCCCAAATCTGTCAATCGCCCTAGACTCCCTGTTAGGGGGATGGACAGTGGAACTCTGTTCAGCAATTTCCTTCTTTGTAGCTGCCACCATGACCATGGCAACAACTGGCACCCCTTTAACCCAAAATTCTCTTTCTACTGGTGAAGCCAGAATCTGATCTGGTCACTTGGGGATTAGCTCAACTGAATCAGGTTCCTTCCACTCCTGCCTAGAGACAAAATCAATGAGCATCAGTGGGTGGAGTAACTCAGGAGGTAGACGGGCCAGCTCCAAAGTCCTCCAGTAATACTGATTCCTCCAAAGAAGGATCTTGGGAAGACCAGCCACCCTTCTGCTCAAGGACCTCAAGAATGTCTCCAAATGAGAGAAGTCTTCAGGTGGTGATTTTGGGGACCCCTCATCTTCAACAAAATCAGTATCCTCAGTGACAGATTCTTGAGGAGAGTCCAAGTCCCTCATTTTACACAATCTCTTCCTAGGGACTTCCTCGGTGGGATGGTCTGGTGAAGTATCAGAAGAGATCAAGATACCCTGCTGGGTAGTCTGAAAGCTTTGAGCTGGCTGTCCCTGTGGGACAGAATGTTGAGGCTCATGTTACAAAATCATCTGTGAAGTATAGGGTTGATCTGAGGGGGCTGGAACATTCTCTTCACAATCTCAAACACAGACCGCTCCAGAGAAGGAAGGCAACGGAGCCAAGAAAGCAAGCTTCTGGCCCATCACCTCCCTTTGCCCAGAAAACAATCCACCTGAGGTGGTAGTTGGAGCCGAGCTATCCAGTGCTGAGGCTCCCAGAAGAAGAGACAGCTCAGAAAGCCTTAGAGTTGACTCCAACTTCCCGGACCCGACAGGGATGCTTTGGCTCAGAGAGTCATCTGGCTCAGAGGAAGTTGAAGCTGGTGCACTCAGAGCAGCATTTAAATCCAAAGAAAGTGCTTTCTTCAAAGCCGAACCAGACGGACCTGGAAGGCTTGTATCCAAGGACTCTAAAGCAACAGGTTGGATTAGAGAAGAAGCTGTAATGGGTGGAGCAGTGGATGATCGGGCTTCCTGACCCGAAGGGGTAGGAGCCATGAGAACTCCCATCTAAATTTGCACGGTGAGGAATTTCCTCATCATTCTCTCCAAATCTGCTTCAGTGAGACTCCTGGAGGAATGAGAAAATATACCAGGAATAGAGATTTACACAGCCTTTTCTAAAAAGGGGAAGGCAGTCTGGATGGAACTCGGTTCAAATAGGGAGAGTATGTGGTCCTGGATAGAGGCTTCGGATCCAAGACAATAGGGTCCAATGTAGGTTTGGTCAGACCTGAAGAAGGTCGGATCTTAACAGGTTTTGGATCAGACTTCTGTACTTTTTTTGGAGGTTCTGACGAGGAGGTTAGACTCTGAAGATTTAGACCTCTTTAATGGGTCTTTAGCTTTCTGTTTGGGGGACTGAGCAAGATTTACAGCTTCAGAAAAAGAGGTGGGCAGCAAACCCTTTAATATTAATTGATTACAAATGCTATGATCTATCTTTAAATGATCTGGACCCAGGCAATACATGCAAAGAGAATGGGCATCAGAGAAAGGCAATTTGTGCCCACACTTCTCACATTTCATGAATCCCGAAAGACTTTTTTGGGCATCCTGTCAAAGAGATATCAAACAAAAAAATATATACAACTCTAACAACTTTTTTTTAAAGTAAGAAAGGACAGGCAAGTAAAGTACCACCAACTGTACTGAAGAAATTACACCAGCTGTAATAGAAAGGAAAAGGAATTAAATTTAGCGATACACAAAGTTTATAAGGGTTGGAAAAGAAAACTAGGCCTACCAACAGTGGTAGGTGGAAAATTCCACTGACAAGTGTACAAAATTATTTTAGCAACACAGAGACGAAGAAAGAGGTAAACACTTAATAAATAAACTGTTTGAAAGGGAAAAAATATATTAGAAAAACTTATTTCCCACTCCATGACTCGAGAGCTGAAGGCGACCATGTCTAGAGGTGAAAGCAGCCAACAAGATCTGAGGGATGTTAGGGATTGGTGCATTATGGGTTAGGAAGGAGCTCAAAAATTTTTGGAGGCCACAAGCTAGTCTAACAGCAGAGTTGGATCACTGAGGAATGAATGAAAATTAACATCAGATGTGGTATTAACCATACAAACAAAGTACTAAGTTAGAATTCCCAGAGGAATTAACAGCAGTAGTAAATAGGTATACACTAAAATAAGAAGTTAACAGACATACATATATACGTGTTTTTTACATTAAACAGAAAGAAATCAAAAGCATATAATAATAAAGAGAAAGGGAAATTCCCACAGGGACCTTATCTGAGTCTGGAAGCTGTAATCCACCAATGCAGGCTGCTGAGGAGACTCAACTGTGCGATTCCTAAGGCTGGCACTAAAAGCCTGAACAACAGACTTCCTGTGACAGGGGTTAGGTTTCCCAAGATGGAAGGGTTTAGCCAATCTCCAATCACAGGGAGTCAGAGAAGGCAATTCTGAGCTCTAGAAACTGAAAGTCTGGGCTTGTGCGGACACAAATCCCACATGCCCCTGAGGCAGTGACTGATGAACATGTTAACTTTCCAGTGGACCATTAAATTATCCTTAACACTAAGTTTCTCCAAGGGCAAGGCTCATGCAAAGCAGCTCAAGGTGAGATAACCCTTTCCATCCTCATTACCGTCATATTTAGGTTCATAGGTTCATACTAGGCTATCTGCCCTAGGGCATTTATAAGCCTAGCCAGAATGTGTTTGGCTTTCGCCACCCATTTTAAATTTATTCTGCTATGCCCTTTTTCGAGGTTAGTATACTGTGCGTCTGTCTAACAGTGACACAGCAGTGATACCCGGGGTAAACCTACGATCTCCCATCCACTCATCAAGATTCCTCTTGAATAGAGTCAATGATGGACTCTGCCTAACCTGGACTGGGATTTTATTCCAGAGTGAAGGGAGCCTCTGGGTTATAAATCTGTCCCTCCAGCATGTCCTATTTATTTCAGTCCTGAGGTTCAAGTCTCTCGAGCGCGTAGCTCGATGGGATTTGGATTTTCTGAGGTGCAGCATGTCCATTAATTCCGGGTTGGACATGGCTTCATATGTCAGGCACAGATCGCCTCTGAACAGGCGGTATGCCACGGAGTAGAGCTGGAGTTTCTTTAACCGGGCAGCATATGGCATCTGTTTGAGCCCTTTGATCCTCTTGGTGATCATGGAGAATAAAGTCTAGTTCATATACAGCAGACAGTCATCACCTCCTTCTGATGCTGAAAAAGGGGGCTCCCCTTCGTCTCTTATTTAAAGAAATTTTTCCATATCCTAAAGGTCTGGGGTCAGCTTAATGAAATGCTAAAGCGTTTTGTAACAACTCAAGTTATTCTAGCAGTACCTACTTATAAGTATTGAAGATGAGAACCCTGAATTTCTGAGGAATGACAACAAATCCTTGAATTCCTGATCCTCTGGCAACTAGGAGTCAGACATACTCCCTATGACTTTCAGCTGAAAGCAGACATTTGTCCCCAATTGCTCTCCATTCACAGATGTCTCCACCAAAAAAGGCACTATGCTTGCCTGAACAGAAAAGCACAGTTGTGTACCTACCATAAATGTAGATGTTCGAGTGTATTCACTGTTGCAGTCATTACAATTGGGTTATCCTGCTGGCAGGCTACCCGCAGTCGGCCTGAGTTCCAAAGTCTAGGTCCGGCGTTGGTTGCTGTCGCCTCTTCCCTGACGTCAGTGCGCCAGGGGTATATAAGATGCAGCCGACGCTATTTTCTTCAGTTTTTCTTGCCCCAGATGTCAGGTGCCCCTAAAATGGTAGGCTAAATTATGCCAATAAGCATGCATGCACAAAAAACAACTTTTCCTTCATCTACAAGCAAATACACCACATAGGTTGTATAGAGTATAGAGTAGAAAAGTACAGTTAGGTCCCAGCAAAGAAAAAAGGGGGATGGTGGGAGGGTAACCTGAACTGCAGCAGTGAATACACTCGAACATCTACATTTATGGTAGGTACACAACTGTACTATGTTCATCGTGTTTCACTGTTGCAGTCATTACAATTAGGTTGAATCCCAAAGCTAAGGTTGGGAGGCTGGAGCTAAATAGGATTAGGAGTGGCTATAAGGCCCTGCAGAACTGCAGTGGCAAAGCGTGCCCTGGATTTAGAGTAGAGAGGTAAGTGATGGTGCTTTGTAAAGGTATGCACTGAACTCCAAGTTGCAGCCTCTAAGATGTCTTTGGTTGGTACTCCTCTGAGGAAGGCTGCTGAAGTGGCTGCTGCTCTGGTTGAATGTGGCCTAATGCCCTTAGGCACTGATTTGCCATGCTGTGAATAGCAGAAACGAATGCAATGGCCTATCCACTTTGAAATAGTCTGTTTAGAGATAGGCTTTCCTTGTGATGTTGCAGCATATGCCACTAGAAGTTGATCAGTCTTTCTGAAAGCTTTAGTTCTGTCCAAGTAGCAGCGTAGCTGTCTGTGAATGTCCAAAGAATGCAGAATTCTCTCACCCTTATTCTGTGGGTTAGGATAAAAGGTAGGCAAATGAATTGTTTGGTTTAGGGCCACTCTGGACACTACCTTACGCATAAATGTAGGGTTTGTCCTCAGCGAAACCCTGTCAGGATGGAAAATGATAAAAGGTTCCACAGCCATGAGTGCCTGTAACTCTGAGACTCTTCTAGCGGAGGTTATTGCTAGGAGCAGAGCTGTTTTCCAGGATAAGAATTTTATGTCAGCTGCAGAGGCTGGCTCAAACGGAGGTAGTGTGAGTTTTTCCAAGACATAGTTGAGGTCCCATGCAGGTATTGGTGCTCTCCTTGGAGGTCTTATGTTTTTGGCCCCTCTGAGGTACTGCCTCAGTAACGGATGAGAAACGATAGGTGGTTCTGTGTTGTAATGAGCTGAAATGGCAGAGGCATGAATTTTAATTGATGAAAAGGAAAGGCCTTTATTCAGAATCTCAGTTAAGTATTGCAAAATCTGAGGAATATTTGGAACAATCATGTCAATACCTTGTGCTTGGTTCCAAGCACAGAATCTCTTCCATTTGTCTGCATAAGATTTTCTGGTGCTAGGCCTCCTGGCCTCCAAAATAACATCCATCACTGCTTTAGAGAGAGGTGTGTCTTGAGAGGCTATATTATCTGCCATGCCGCCAGGTTTAAGGTTTTGAGTTGGCTGTGCAGTATCTGGCTGTCTTGTTGGGTCAATAAGTGAGGAATTTGAGGTAATGCCCAGGCTGGGCAGTGAGACAAGCTCTTTAGGATTGGGTACCAGTGCTGGAGGGGACAGTCTGGGGCAATCAGTATCATTTTTAGTTTCTCTTGTCTGACCTTGAGGAGTACCTTGGGGAGGAGAGGCAGAGGGGGAAAGGCATATACTGTTAGATTTTTCCAGCTGAAAGATACAGCATCCACTTTCCATGCTTGCTTGTGAGAAGTCCTTGTGCAGAATCTTTGTAGTTGGTAGTTGTGAGGGGAGGCAAATAGGTCTATGTCCGGGCATCCCCAGGTCCTTGTTATCATGCTGAAGACTTGTGGATCCAATTTCCACTCATGGGGATCCATTAGGTTTCTGCTTAGTTCGTCTGCCAGAGTATTTTTCCTTCTTGGCAGGAATTGAGCTTGCAGATGTACTTGGTATGTCAATGCTGTGTGCCACAAGTTCATGGCTAGCCTGCAGAGGGGGTAGGAATGTGTGCCTCCCTGCTTGTTTATGTACCACATGACTGTAGTATTGTCCATCTTTATTAGTAGTTGTCCTGGATGAAGTTGATCCTTGAAGGCTGTTAGGGCATTCTGAACAGCTAGCATCTATTTTTGATTGATATGTAGAGGCATTTGAATTGCGGACCATGTGACCTGAATACATCTTCCTGCCATATGGGCCCCCCAGGCGGAATCTGATGCATCTGTTGTCAATGTCTGCCTGGCTGTGGGTAAGGTGAATGGCTGTCCCGTGTTGTGGTGACAGGCTTTGGCCCACCATCGAAACTGCTGTTGCAGGCAGGAAATGAGGGTAATTATTGTTTCCAGGCTGTGGCAATGTTGAGTCCAAACACTTTTTAGATACCATTGAAGTTTCCTCATATGCAGTCTTGCATATGGAATTAGCAGAATGCAGGATGCCATGAAACCCAAGGCCTGCACAATTTTTCTTGCAGATAACTGGGTCTTTGTTGCCAACATTTTGAAATAAGTAGTCAGTTGTCTGTGTTTGCCTGGCGTGAGATAAGCCATCTGGGCAGTTGTATTTAAGCTTGCACCCAGGAATATAATCTCTTCAGTGGGTACGAGTTTTGATTTCTTCTCGTTTACTGTGTACCTTAGACATGTCAGTAATCTTTTGCAAACGCCAGATGCTGTAGTAGAATGTCCTTGTTCTCCGCATAAATAAGGCAGTTATCCAAGTAAGGATATATTTGTATTCCTCTTTGTCTGCAAAATGCAATTACTGGTGCCAGGCACTTTGTGAAGACCCTGGGCGCAGTAGATAAGCCAAAGGGCAGTGCAGAAAATTGGTAGTGCATTGAGCCAGCTTTGAATCTGAGGTATCTTCTGCATGTTTTTCTGATTGGGACATGCAGGTATGCCTCTTCTAGATCTAAAGTCACAAGCCAAGACTTCTTGCCCAACATGGGCAGAAGCTGCTGTAAAGTCAACATTTTGAATTTTGGGATATCCAGATATGTATTTAGAATAGACATGTCCAGTATTGGTCTCCAGGCTTTGTCTTTTCTGGGTACCAAGAACAGTCTTGAATAGAATCCATGACCCTGCTCTTGTTCTGGTACTTGTTGAATGGCCCTCATGGCCATGAGGGATGAAACTTGTTTTTGTGCCTCTGCCCATTGATTGCGTGGCAGGTCTGGCATACCGTTTTGCCCTGGCAGGGTGTGAAAGTGGAACCTGTAGCCTTGTGAAACTATATTTAGAACCCATTTGTCCTGGGTGATCATGTGCCAATTTTCTGAAAACAGTGGTAGCATTCCCCCCAAAGGGGCTGTCAAAAGATAAGTGCTTGGTGCTGGAAGTGGAATGTCATTGAGACTGTCTCCTGTATGGTTGTGATTTTTCCTCTCCGCTCTTGGAGGTAGAAGCACCCCATTGTTTAGGCCTGTATGAGCCTTGGGGCTGTGATCTGCCTCTGGGGCATCTGTATCTGCCCCTTTGTGGTCTATCTGACACTGGAAAGGACCAATTTTTTGTAAGCCAGTTCCTGCTAAATCTGGGAGGCTGTACCTGCAAGAAATCCTTGACTGTTTGCATAGATTTAGCCTTGTCCTCCATTTTCTTCAACACCTCTTCTGCTTTAGCACCAAACAAAGTATCATGCTGTAAAGGAGCATCTGATAGTTTTGCTTTAACATGATCCGGCAAATTTTGTTCTTTTAACCAAGCATGCCTCCTAATGACAGAACCTGTAACAGCGGCCCTGCAGGAGGCCTCAAGAGAATCAAATACACATTGCAAAGTATGCTTTCCAACTTGTTCAGCTGCATGCAATAAATATAGAAGTTATGTTCTTACCATAACGTTCCATGTTAGTTGTCTTCTTCTCGCCTTCTTTCTTGCTGGATGGGTTCGGAGGCTCCGACTCGGCCACTCTAAAAGCTCGAGAGTTGGTTCCACCGGCTCGAGGCTCCCCTTATATCCCACAATGCTAGGCGGTAATACCTCAGATCTCATTTGTAAGCTAGGCCCAGCCAAGAAGAAATCCAGAAACACTGGAAAGGGGAAACCCGCCTCTATAAAATGACAGAAGGAAGGTGACCTAAAACCTGATGAAGGAATATATACATAGTACAGTATATACCTATATACAATAGAGGTGGTAGGAAGAAAAGGTCACAATCAAACTCCTCTAGGTCTGTCCAGGCTAGGGGGAAGGAGGGTGGGACGCAAGAAAGAAGGCGAGAAGAAGACAACTAACATGGAACGTTATGGTAAGAACATAACTTCTATATGTTAAGTTGTCCATCTCGCCTTCATTCTTGCTGGATGGGACCGCGTCCCTAGCACCTTGTCCCGGGTGGCCTATCGGAACAGACTCTTGAGTACAGTAGAACCAAAGTTAGCTCTGTGTCTAGAAGCTAAGTCCAACTTATAATGAGAAATGAAAGTGTGAGGAGTAGCCCATGTAGCTGCTGCACAAATCGTATCATTAGGCAGCCTGTCTTGGAAAGCTATAGAAGTAGCCAATGCTCTAGTTGAATGAGCCTTAGGTTTGTTAGGTAACTTTTGATGCCTAATCTCATACACAAAGGAAATCAAGGATGTAAGCCATCTGGAGAGTGATACTTTCGAAACTGGAAGGCCCTTTCTGCCTTCTGCATAAGAAACAAACAATTGGTCAGCTTTTCTAGTCTGTTTGGTCCTATCCAAATAATACCTTAATTGTCGATGAACATCTAGCCAATGTAATTTTTGTTCAGACCTGTTAGAATAGTTAGGAAAAAACACAGGAAGGTCAATGTTTTGATTTAGGTTTGTCGCAGAGGCTACTTTGGGTAAAAAGGATGGGTTGGTTCGTAAGGATACCCTATCCTTATGAAACAAAAGATATGGTGATCGACTGCAGAGTGCATGAAGCTCCGAGACCCTTCTAGCAAGTAATGGCTACCAAAAGAGTGTTTTCCAGGATAGCAATTTCATTGAACAGGAAGCTGCAGGTTCAAAAGGGGGAAGAATCAAAGATGTGAGAACTAAGTTAAGGTCCCAAGAAGGAGGAGGATTTCTTATAGGAGGCTTGAGAAGAAAAACTCCCTTCAAGAAGGCTTTGCAAAGCTTGTGAGACATGATGGCAGAATCCGAGATGCCCACATGAAAGTTAGATATAGCTGCCAATTGAACCTTAAGAGTAGAAGGAGACGAACTTGCGTGGAATAGTTCGGCTAAAAAATCAAGGACCGATTGAATGGGAGCAGTGAAAGGATCTATGTCCCTTCCTTGTGCCCAATAAGAGAAACGT
Organism: Protopterus annectens; assembly: GCF_019279795.1. Taxonomy (NCBI): domain Eukaryota; kingdom Metazoa; phylum Chordata; order Ceratodontiformes; family Protopteridae; genus Protopterus; species Protopterus annectens. The sequence goes on along the minus strand of NC_056743.1, from coordinate 1,706,355,425 downwards.
TTCCACTTACTAAGATAAATCTTCCGAGTGGAGGATTTATGGGAAGCTATTAAAATATCTCGAACTGAGTGAGATATTAGAGGAAGCCTGGCTAGGGATGGAATTGGAGGAACCAAGCAGTGAGGTTCAGGGAGGGAAGGGAGCGATGTAACTGATCCGACTGATGGGTCAAAAGATCTGGAACTAGGTCCAGATGCCAGGGTTGCTCCAACAGAAAATGGTGTAGAAAAGGGAACCAAACCTGTCGAGGCCAGTAAGGGGCAATGAGGATCAAGGAAGCTTTCTGAGCGATGGCTTTCTGTATCACTTGAGAAATTAGTGGGAAGGGAGGAAATGCATACAGAAGTCCCCTGGGCCAAACTTGGACTAGAGCGTCTCTGCTGGGATGGCCTGGTAGAGGAAAGAGGGTGAAATAATCTCTGCACTTGCTGTTTTGGGGAGTAGCAAAAAAGTCGCAGCAAGGCTGGCCCCACTTCAGAAAGATTTTTTCCAATACTGAATTTTTCAGAGACCACTCGTGAGGCATGAGAATAGCTCTGCTCAATTTGTCCGCAATGACATTGGACTTCCCGGGGATGTGCGTTGCAATCAGAAACCGCTGAGAAGAAATCGCCCACTGCCACAGTCTGAGTGCCTCTCGACATAGGGGGTAGGATCTGGTTCCGCCTTGTTTGTTCATATACCACACTACAGACATGTTGTCCGTCTGTATTGCTATCGTTCCCATCGGAAGAGAGTCTTGAAGGGCTTGCAGCGCTAAAAGCACTGCTCTCATCTCTAGAACATTTATATGCAAGTGGCGTTCGTAAGGTTGCCATATGCCCTGGACTGTCTTTCCCTGATAATGCCCTCCCACCCGATCAGGGAGGCGTCCATCATCAGAGTAGCAACCGGAGGGGAGGGACAAAGGGTCTTCCTAAGAAGAGCTGTGGGGAAGAAATCCACCAAAGAAGATGATTGCTGCATGCTTGCGTTATCACAATGGTGTGGGACATCGGAAGTTGTTGGTATGACCATTGCGTGAAGAGCATCCATTGTAAGATTCTCATGTGAAATCTGGCTAATAGAAGTAGAGGGATAGCAGCTGCCATTATCCCCAGTACTTTCAGGACCAGTCTGACTCTGATTCTGTTGCTGTGGAAAAGAAGAGAGACTAGTTTGTGTATGTCTGCTATCCTTTGGTCTGTGAGTCTTGCTGACAGTGTCTAGATTTGCGCCTATGAAGGTAATAGCACGACAAGGCGACAAAACAGACTTTTCGCAATTTATTGAGATACCTAGCTTTCGAAATATGCGAAAAGTGTAGCGTCTGGCAAGTAGCAGAAGATGCTTGGTGGGAGCTGTAAGGAGCCAGTCGTCTAAGTATGGAAACACTTGGAATCCTTGACGTCTCAGGTGAGAGGCAACCACTGCCATGCATTTGGTAAACACCCGGGGGGCTGTGGTGAGTCCAAAGGGCAGGGCCCTGAATTGAAAGTGACTGGTTCCCAGCCTGAAGCGGAGGAATCTCCTGGAGCGTCTGTTCATTTTTATATGATAGTACGCATCCTGGAGGTCTACAGAGCACATCCAGTCTTCCTTCCCCAATAGGGGTAGAATGGATTGCAACGTGACCATCCGAAATCTTGTTTTCTTGACAGACTTGTTCAAGATGCTGAGATCCAAGATGGGCCTCCAGTCCCCCGTTTTTTTTGGAACCAAAAAGAATTTGGAGTAGATTCCGGATCCTTGCTGGTCTGCTGGAACTGGCTGAATGGCTCTCTTTGCAAGCAACTTTGATATTTCTAACGCTGCTTGTTCCCTTTGAGCGGGTGGAACATCTGGAAGGGACTTTTTTGATTGATTTGGAATGCGAAAGAACGGAATGGAATAGCCCTCGGAAATGATGGACTGTACCCACTTGTCTTGAGTTAGAGATCGCCAGGCTTCTGGGTACAGTGATAGTCTTCCCCCGACTGCCTCCGAAGGTGGACAGTCGGGCAACACCTCAGGGATGCTGAAAGGGCTTATCGGAAAAGGTTTCTCGATTGCCCTGGTTCTCTGGACCCCCTGCCCCTAGGGCGTCTACCATTATTGTTCCCCTCTGCCTCTAGAGGGGAACCGACTCTGTCGTCAGGCAAAGCCCTTGAGATTGCTTGTGGAACCACATCTTTCCACTTTTCTGGCCCTTGGGGTAAGGCCTAGAAGGAGTAGAAAAACGGACTCCGACGGCAGAAAGAGTTTTGCCATCAGTCTCGCACCTTGTCAGGGTTTCTTTCACTTGGGGACCAAAAAGGGACGATCCATCTAACTGGGAATTAGTGAAAGACGTCTTAAAGGGGTCCGCAAAATTGCATAGCCGCATCCAGGCATGCCGGCGTAAGGCCACACCTGTACCTGCGGCTCTGCTCGCTCCATCAGCCACATATGAAAGAAGGCGCATGGAGGAGTTAGCTATCGAATTGAGGGTAGCCAGCTGAGCGTTCATCTTGTCCTGAAAACCCGCAGCTGTTGGATCCTTTAACATCTCACTCGCTTCCTTGATCAAGTCTCTTTGAAGACGAGTGAAATGACAGAGGTAGTTCAACGAACGCATTGAAAAGGTCGCTGACGAAAACATCCACTTCCGTACCTGTCCATAGACATAGATTCCTTGTTAGGGGGATGGACAGGCACTGAAGGACCAGCTAGTTCCTTCTTAGTGGCAGCAGCTACCACCATAGCATCCACAGAAACTCCCTTAGTCAGAAATTGCTTGTCTGCTGGTGCTGTAATAAACTCTGAAGGTCTCCTGGGGGTGGGGTCTACAGAGTCAGGAGCCGTCCAAGCCTTTTTTGCTACCACCTGCATAAGGGGGTCAAAAGGGGGGGGACACCCAGGAGGTGGAAGGGCGAGAGCCGAACGCCTCAAGATACACAGATTCATCCTCCGAAGGGTTAAGGGCTGGCCAATTCCCCCTCTGTTTTAAGATCTCCAGGATGTCTGCAAAGGAGACATCTTCAGAGGGGGAACGGGGGGAACCTTCGGAATCCTCTAAATCCGTGTCAGAGGTGACAGACTCAGGTGAGTCTATGTGCTTCCTCTTGCACTTTCTCTTCCTAGGGGGCTCCCCTGCCAATTCAGGAGAGGCCTCGGAAGAGGATGAGATCCCCACAGGGGATTCTTGAGGAGCTGGCTCTCTACGGTCTGGGATGAGGGAGTGAGTAGAAATTACCTGAGGCACCGAGGAGGGAGGGAGGGGCGGACGGAGCCGACTGTGGAGTTGAACCAGGTTCCAACACACTCCGCATGACCTCGAAAGCACCCCTGTCAGGCAGAGCCAGAGGTCCCCGCTCCGAAAAGCTGAAAACCTCCCTCGGCACCGACAGTGATGGCTCCGAGGCCGATGTCGGAGCCGAACTCACCAGCGCCGAAGCGCCGAGAGGGAGAGCGGGGTCGGACAAGGGTCCGATGCCACTCACCCCCTCGGAGCCGACGAGGGAAGTCCGGTGCCGAGATTCTTCCAAGGAAGAAATCGGAGCCGACGACGGCGCCGAAGACAATTGTATCGGCTCCGACGCTACCACAGTCTCAGGTCCGAAACGCCCCGGCTCCGAACTCAAAGGAGTCGGAGGAGGAACATTTTGAGAAATAGGATTAAGCATCGACTGATGAGTCGGGCTCTGAAGCATTTGGGCCAGTGCCTCGGACTTAAGAAGTCGACTCACTACCCTCTGAAGGTCATGGTCAGAAAGTCTAGACGACCTAGTGGAGTGAGATCTATGGCTCCGTTCAGACAGCAAGGGAGATGCTGGAGCCGAATGAATGGAGCCAAGAGACGGTGACCTAGACCTCTTCCTAGTTGTCAGTTCCGATAGTCTTATCGGAGCCAACTCAGAGATTTCCAATACCTCGGTTCCAGCCGTAGCCGAGGGAACCAAAGAAATAATAGTTTGAGTCTCATCGGCTCCAGCCGGAGCCGATGTTGTAGCAGACTTCGACGTCTTAGGTGTCGACTCAGATGCTGGAGCCGACGACCTAGAAGCCTTAGAGGGTTTACCCGAAGAAACAGTCGGGGGACCCTCAGGTTTTAATAAGCCTCGTAAAATGAGCTTATTTTTTCTTTCCTGCAGGACTCTAGGGCTGAAGCCATGGCATACAGCACAAGAGTCCTGCAGGTGTAAAGGTCCCAGGCAGTACACACAAGAAGTGTGACCGTCTGTCAGAGACATCTTCTGACAGCACGAGTCACACTTCTTGAAGCCTGAGACCTTCGAATCCTTAGACATTTTAAGGAATAAGTGCAATCACACACAAGCACAAACACACCGATTACACTACTCACTAAAAATAAACTAATAACTTTAAATTAATAAATCAGATAGTTTTAAAATCCCTACAAGAACACATACACTCCACTACAAAGAGGGGATGGAAAGGCCCGAAGGCCTAAAGGAAGAACATATAAGTTCTTGTGGCAAAGAGGGTGAAGAACAAGAAGGAAGGGATAAAAATCCACTAAAACTAAGGGAATTCTGAACAAAAAACTAATTTAAAAGGGGTTTAATAAACTTTTAAACTGTTTTTCAAGACTAACCTGAAGCCGGTTGAAGCAACACACCTCGATCGCTGTAGCGGCAAACGAGATCTGAGGTATTACCGCCTAGCATTGTGGTATATAAGGGGAGCCTCGAGCCGGTGGAACCAACTCTCGAGCTTTTAGAGTGGCCGAGTCAGAGCCGAGGATCGGCTCCAAACCCGTCCAGCAAGAATGAAGGCGAGATGGACAACTTAACATCCTGCATTTCTTTATTGTCTGCACATTCTGCATTTGCTGGCATTTTCTGTTTAAGCAAGGATATAAGATATTGCTGACACTTAAGCATATGAAATTGGCAATTTAAAGCTCTTATAGCCAAGGTAGCAGAGGTATAAATCTTTTTGCCCCATCTGTCTAGGGCCCTAGAATCCCTATCAGAGGGGATAGGGTTTTTTGTAGTAGAAGCCTTGACCCCCTTTGGGACCCTGAGAGATGGTTTCTGGGTCAGCTGCAGGGTTCTTATAGAGAAATCTATGTGAATCAGGAACCCTGTAGTTTCTGTCTGGCTTAACAGGGGCTGGTGGTAAAGAGTCTGGAGAAAAACTGGACTCTGTAAATACATCATCTACAATGTCTAAAACAGGCGGGATAGCAAGGGGCCTGTGCTGGGGCAATAAAAGGAAATCTCTGAGCCTTTTCTTGGATTCTGAGTAATCTTGGCTCTCCTAGTGGAAATGCTCCCTCATAGTATGCAGTGTTTCCCCAAAAGAATAATCCTCAGGAGGAGAGGCTGAAGGGATAGATTCTTTAGCATCAGAATCCTAACAGGGAGGAATAGAGTAATCCTGTTCAGAGGAGGAGTCAGAGGAAATGGAAACCTGGACTAAAGATTTATATTCTAACTCTTGCCTAGGCCTCCTTTCAGGAGGGGGATGGGAACCCCTGATCAAAGTAATAAGGTCTTCGCCCATTTTAAGCATCTGTTTTTTAGGCATGGAGGCCTGTCCAGTTGAATGCTGTACTTGTTTCTTTGTCTTTAGAGCTGATTTAGTCTTTGTCTTTGTAGCTGAAGTAGGTTTCACATATAACTGTGTAGGCCTGAAAACACCCTCAGAAGCCAATGCCTGCTCAGTGGCTCTGGACCCATCCGAGGGAATAGTTTCCGAGTGTCCAATACCTTGAGGTTCCAGAGACCCAGTCGGCTCCATGTGGGAGTCGGAGACGGCCTGTGGCTCTGAGGTAGCGGGCGTCAGGGGCTGCAAAAGTGCCTCAATGTGAACCGGCGAAAGGCCTAGAAGATGCCTCGTCGTCGGTTTTGGATCTCGGATGCCTGTCCTTTTCTTCTTCTTTTCGTAACTCCGGTAGTCGGCTGATCCGACAGCATTATATAATTAAATCTTCTGCCAAAGTAATGAAATGCAAAATTGTACCGACGCTTAATAGTGTGTTGGTTAAATCTAGCACAAAACCGACAACTAGCAACGTTATGGTCAGGGCCTAGGCAAGGCATATAGTAAGAATGAAAATCCTTATGAGGTATTTGCTTCCCACAAGAAATACAGTTATTAACTTTTTCTGACATCGGTCTATAGCAAGAAAAAAAGTTTCCCCAACGGGGTACTTAGCTTTAATGAAGACTTTGGATCTGAAATTTGAATTTGAAAACTTCAGGAGTCGGCCGACTGGCACTTGCGAACTGCTTTTGCTTCGGGCACCACGTGGCAAGAAAGACTGAAGAAAATGGCATCTGCTGCGTCTTATATACCCCTGGCGCACTGACGTCAGGGAAGAGGCGACAGCAACCGACACCGGACCTAGACTTTGGAACTCAGGCCGACTGCGGATAGCCTGCCAGCAGGATAACCCAAATGTAATGACTGTAACAGTGAAACACTATGAACATCTGGAGAAATGCAGATTAATCTCTGGGCAAAATCTGGATACTCTTAAAATGCAGTATTCAGCTGAGATTTTCTGAGGCTAACTTCCAAGGTGGGAGGATTTTCTTTCAACATTCTTAGCATTCACAATGTTATGACCCTTCTTAAACATCACCTTTTTATAGATACAACTTTCCCCGTAATAAAAAGAAGTTATGTCGTACCATAACGTTCCATCTGAGTTTTTGATCTTCTTCCAGTCATCACTGATGGGTTCGGTTCCAAGCCCTTGGAACCGAATCGGCCTTATACCAAGCTTGCGTGCACCAAAACCTCTCGAGCTAAGCTGCAACCCACAATGCCCTTCACTCAGTTACCTCAGATCGAGTTTACATGCAACATATAGAAAAAACGTAAAGTCAGAGGCCATCTCTGCGCAGAAACCCTGAAACACCACAAAGACCCAGAAGATCCCTTTGGTGGGGGTCGGTGGGAGGGTGTGATGACTGGAAGAAAATCAACAACTCAGATGGAACATTATGGTAAGACATTACTTCTTTATCTGAAGTTGTTAATCTTCTTCCTATTCATCACTGATGGGACAGAATCCCAAGCTACTTGGAGAACCTGGGTGGCCCTTATGGAAGAATATTCCTGAGAACCATTGAGCCAAAGGGTGCTGTTCCCATGGAGATCAGATCCAATTTGTAATGCTTGATAAAGTTATGGGGTTTAGCCCAAATGGCAGCTGCACAGATGTCATCCATGGAGGCCCTAGAGTGGAAGGCAACCGATGCTGCAATAGCCCTAGTTGAGTGAGCTTTGATTTGACCAGGCTTAGATTCATTTGTAAATGAATATGAAAAGCTAATACAATCTCTGAGCCATTTTGACAAGGTAACTTTCGATACTTCACCTCCCATTCTAGGGCCCGCAAAGGAAACGAAAAGTTGGTCTGACTTGCAAAAGGACTTTGTTCTGTCCAGGTAGAAACGTAACTGTCTATGAACATCCAATGAATGCAGGCAGTATTCTCCCTTGTTTGAATAATATGGAAAGAATACAGGGAGCTCAATGGACAGATTAATAGAAAAGTCGGAAAACACCTTGGGAAGAAAGGATGGGTTAGTACAAAGTGATACTCTGTCCTTATGGAAGATCAGATAAGGGCTCTTGATACATAAGGCTTGCAAAGTCAGATATTAGTCTGGCTGAAGTGACCGCCACCAGAAATAAGGATTTCCATGACAGGAATTTTAGATCACATGTTGCCACAGGCTCAAAAGGGGATAGAGAGAGAGACTGGAGAACCCGGGAGAGATTCCATGCCTCCACCGGCTGCCTGATGGGAGGTCTGCTGTGGAATATTCCCTTGAGGTGGTCTTGCAAAGTCAAGTGGAAATAAGCGGGACTCCATCTGACCCATTATGGAAGATGGAAACAGCTACTAAATGGACTTGAATGGTGGAAGCTGATGCACCACTGTCGAACAGCTCAGCAAGATAATGAAGAATAATAGCTACAGGAGCTGAGAATGGATCTAGATTCTGATTATATGACCAAATAGAGAATCTATTCCATTTGTCCCTGTAAAGTTTTCTGGTGGATGGTTTATGTGAGGCCAGGATAATACAACTGACGGATGAAGAAAGGGTTTCCTGCCTGGCAACTAACGGAAGTGAAGAAACCAAGCAATTAGCTTGACAGTGGACAGATTCAGGGGAGTCAGCCCTTGTGGGTGAGATATGAGGTCCTGATGAGTGTCTAGGATCCAAGGAGGTTGTAACAGATGAGGTCGGAGGAAGGGAAACCAAACTTGATGAGGCCAGAACGGGGCAATGAGGATCACTTTGCTTCTCAACCGAATAGCTTTCTTTAGAAAAAGAGGAATCAAGGGAATCAAAGGATAAGCATAAAGGAGACCCGTGGGCCAATCGTGAATCAGCACATTTCTCGGTGACTCCCCGCGAGGGGGAAAGAGGGCAAAGTAGCTGCTTCATTTTGTGTTTGAGGGGGCGGCGAAAAGATTGCAGCATGGCTGGCCCCAACGGCTGAAGATTTCTGCCGTCATGTACTGAATGAGAGACCACTCGTGAGGACAGAGGATGCAAAGTACAGTTGTGCACACTTACCATAAATGTAGATGTGCGAGTGTATTCACTGTTGCAGTCATTACATTTGGGTAATCTGCTGGCAGGTTGCCCTCAGTCGGCCTGAATATCAAAGTCTTGGGTCCTGCGTCGGTTGCTGTCTCCTCTTCCATGACGTCAGGTCATCAAGGGTATAAAACATGCAGCCGACGCTATTTTTCTTTAGTTTTTCTTGCCCCAGATGTCAGGTTCCCCCCAAATGGGGAGCAAAAAAAAAAAAAAAGGGGGGGGATGGCGGGTTGATAGCCCAGACTGCAACAGTGAATACACTCGAACATCTACATTTATGGTAAGTGTACACAACTGTACTATGTTCTTCGTGTTTCACTGTTGCAGTCATTACATTTGGGTAGAATCCCAAAGCTATGGATGGGAGGCTGGAACTAAATAGCATTACGAGTGGCTATAAGGCCTTGCAGCACTGTAGTGGCAAAGCCTGCCCTAGACTTGGAGAAGAGAGGCAAATGATAATGCTTTGTAAAAGTATGAACAGAGCTCCAAGTAGCAGCTTCTAGAATGCCTTTGGTTGGCACCCCTCTGAGAAAAGCTGCTGAGGTAGATGCAGCCCTGGTGGAATGTGACCGGATTCCCTTGGGCACCGGTTTACCATGTTGCAAACAGCAGAAACGAATGCAGTGGCTTATCCACTTTGAAATAGTCTGCTTTGAAATAGCCTTTCCCTCTGATCCTGCAGAAAATGTCACCAGTAGCTGCTCAGACTTTCTTAGAGATTTCTTCCTGTTTAAGTAGAATCTTAGCTGTCTGTGTATATCCAAGGAATGCAGAATCCACTCCCCCTTGTTCTGCAGATTTGGGTAAAAAGTTGGCAGGTGAATAGTTTGGTTAAGAGTCACACTGGATACCACCTTAGGCATAAAGGAAGGATTGGTCCTGGGGGGACACCCAGTCCGGGTGAAAAGTAATAAAAGGCTTCACAGCCATGAGGGCTTGTAGTTCTGAAACCCTTCTTGCTGAAGAGATTGCCAGAAGGAAATCTGTTTTCAAAGATAAAAACTTTATATATGCAGTAGCTGCTGGTTCAAATGGAGGCAGGGTGAGCTTTTCCAACACAAAACTGAGGTCCCATGCAAAAGATGGCGATCTTCTGGGAGGCCTTAAATTTTTGGCCCCTCTAAGACACTGTTTTAGCAGAGGATGAGAAAAGATGGGAGGCTCTGTGTTGTAATGAGCCGAGATGGCAGAGGCATGAATTTTTATTGATGAAAAAGATAGGCCCTTGTCAAGCATCTCAGTCAAGTATTGTAAAATCTGAGGAATATCTGGCTTTGCTGTGTCATTCCCTTGTGCTTGGTTCCAAGCACAGAATCACTTCCATTTATCAGCATAAGATTTTCTAGTACTAGGCCTTCTGGCTTCCAAAATGACATCCATCACAGATTTAGTGAGAGGTGTTGTTTGAATAATTACATGATCAGCCATGCTGCCAAGTTCAGAGTTTGGAGCTGATTGTGCAGAATTTGATTGCTCTGCTGAGACAGTAGATGAGGTATTTGAGGCAAGTATCAAGGAGGGAGTTGAGACATATTCCTTAGAATTGGGTACCAGTGCTGGCAAGGCCAGTCCAGGGCAATTAGGATCATTTTTGTTTTTTCCTGTCTGACCTTTAGTAAGACCTTAGGAAGAAGAGGCAGAGGAGGAAAGGCGTAGACTGATAGGTTTTTCCAACTGAAGGATAGGGCATCCACTTTCCAAGCTTGTCTGTGTTAAGTCCTTGTGCAGAATTTGTCCAGTTGATAATTCTGGGGAGAGGCAAATAGATCTATGTCCGGGCTTCCCCATTTCTCTGTTATCATGCTGAAGACTTGTGGATCCAGTTTCCACTCATGAGGGTCCATAAGATTTCTGCTTAGGTCGTCTGCCAGAGTATTTTGTTTTCCTGGCAGGAATTGAGCTTGAAGATGAACTTGGTAAATTAAGGCTGTGTCCCACAATACCATGGCTAGTCTGCAAAGGGGGTAGGAGTGTGTAGTCCACTGTTTGTTTATGTACCACATAACCGTGGTGTTGTCCGTCTTTATCAGAAGTTGTCCTGGATGAAGTAAGTCCTTGAAGCCCGTCAGGGCTTTCTGAACAGCTAACATCTCTTGCTGGTTGATATGCAGATGCATTTCTTTTGCGCTCCATATGCCCTGAATGCATCTCCCCGCCAGGTGGGCCCCCCCCCCAAGCATAGTCTGATGCATCTGTAGTTAGGGTTTGGTTGGCAGGGGGTAGAATGAAAGACCATCTCATGTTCTGGTGACATGTCTCTGCCCACCAAAGAAACTCCTGTTGTAGGCAGGGAATGAGAGGAATCATTGTTTCCAGACTGTGACAATGTTGACTCCATAAACTTTTTAGATACCACTGTAGTTTCCTCATATGCAGTCTTGCATATCGAATTAGTAGAATGCAGGATGCCATGAACCCCAAAGCCTGCAGAATTTGTCTTGCAGATAACTGGGGTTTTGTTGCCATCTGTTTGAAGTAAATAGTCAGCTGCCTTTGTTTGTGTGGCATAAGGCAAGCCATCTAGTCAGTTGTATTCAAGCTTGCACCCAGGAATGTAATCTTTTGAGAGGATACTAGTTGTGATTTCTTTTCGTTTACTATGTACCCTAGGCATGTTAGAAGCCTTTTTACAAACACCAGATGTTGAAGTAGAAAGTCCTTGTTTTCTGCTTGAATGAGACAGTCGTCCAAGTAAGGATAGATTTGTATGCTTCTTTGTCTGCAAAATGCAATTACTGGTGCCAGGCACTTTGTAAAGACCCTGGGCGCAGTAGATAAGCTAAAGGGCAGTGCAGAGAATTGGTAATGCATAAAACCAGCCTTGAAGCGGAGGTATCTTCTGCACGATTCCCTTCCTGGGATATGCAGGTATGCCTCTTTTAAGTCTAGAGTCACTAGCCAAGCATTCTTGCCCAGCATGGGCAGAAGCTGTTGCAAAGTCAGCATTTTGAATTTTGGGATGTCCAAGAACGTGTTCAAAATCGATAAATTCAGTATTGGGTGCCAGGCATTGTCTTTTCTGGGTACCAAGAACAGTCTTGAGTCCTTTTTCCCATTCTGGAACTGGCTGAATAGCCCCCATATCCATGAGGGATGTAACTTGTTTCTGTACCTTTGCCCAAATATTTTGTGGCAGATCTGGCCAACCGTTTGGAACTGGCAAGGTATGGAAATGAAATCTGTATCCCTGGGATACTATGTTTAATACCCACTTGTCCTGGGTTATTAACTGCCAATTTTGAGCATAAAGTGCTAATTTCCCCCCTAAGGGGGCTGCCAAAAGATAAGTGCTTGGTGATGGCAGAGGGAAGTCATTGACACTGTTTACTGTAGGGCTGTGCTTTGTTTCCTCCAGATTTGGAGGTAGAGGCACCCCATTGCCTTGACCTGCAAGAACCCTGTGATTGGTATCTAGAGCCATTTGAGCACCTGGATTTGTCCCATGAGGCTCTGTCGGACACAGGAAAGGACCAATTTTTTGTAGGCCAGTTTCTACTGAATCTTGGTGGCTGCACTTGTAAGAAGTCTTTCACAGTTTGCATAGACTTAGCTTTGTCTTCCATTTTCTTTAAAACCTCTTCTGCCTTATTACCAAACAGAGTATCATGCTGTAAAGGTGCATCCAACAATTTAGCTTTAACATGATCAGGCAGATTTTGCTCCTTGTGCCAGGCATGCCTTCTAATCACTGATCCAGTAACTGCGGCCCTGCAGGAGGCCTCCAAGGAATCAAAACCACATTGCAAAGTATGCTTTCCAACCTGTTCTGCTGCATGCAATAATTCCTGTAATTCTTTATTTTCCACACATTCAGAAATCAACATCATTTTCTGTTTCAATAATCCCATAACATGCTGTTCATATTTAAGCATATAAAACTGGCAGTTTAAGGCCCTAAGTGCCAAGGTTGCAGACGTATAAACCTTCTTTCCCCATCTATCCAGCACCCTGGAATCTCTATCAGAGGGGGTAGGATTCTTAGCTGTTGAGGCCTTTACACCTTTAGGACCCTGTGAGATAGTTTCAGGGTCAGCAGCAGGATTTTTGAATAAAAATTTGTGGGAGTCAGGAACCCTGTAATATCTGTCTGGCTTGCTAGGAGCCGGAGGTAGGGAATCTGGTGCCATGCATGATTCCAAAAACACATCATCAACAATGTCTAATACATGAGGTATGGCCAAATGCCTATACTGAGGAAGAAGGAGGAAATCCCTAAACCTCTTTTTTGATTCTGAGAAATCCTGACTCTCCCAATGAAAATGTTCCCTCAAAGTATGCAAGGTTTCTCCAAAAGAATAATCTTCAGGAGGAGATGCAGATGGGATGGATTCCTCTGCATCTGAATCGTCAAAGGGTGGTATAGAAAATTCCTGATCAGAAGAGGAATCAGAAGAAATAGAAACCTGATCTGAAGATTCATAATCAGTGGCTTGCCTAGGCCTCTTATCGGGGGGGAGGGGTTGGGAACCCCTGATCAAGGTAATTAAGTTTTCAGCTATTTTGATCATCTGTTTTTTGGGCATAGAGGCCTGAGCATGTGGCTCATACGTCGTTTTTTTAGCCTTAAAAGTTGCTTTTGTTTTTGAAGCTGGCGTCGGTTTTATATAGAAATGCTGAGGCCTGAAAACACCCTCAGAAGCCGGTGCCTGCTCAGCGGCTCTGGACCCATCCGAGGAAGAGACATCCGCGGGTACAATACTCTGAGAATCTCGCGGTATGCTGGACTCCACATGGGTGTCGGTAGAGACCTGCGACTCGAAAGTAGCGGGTATCAGGAAAGCACCTCACCGAGTACTGGCGAACCGGCAACTGGCTTAGGGGAAGCTTCGTCGTCGGTTTTGGTCCTCTATGGTCTGTCTCCGTCCTTTTCTTTGCATTTTTTGTGAACTCCAGTAGTCGGACTGCTATCCAACAACATTTCAGGGTAGTTAAATCAGTTTCCAAAATATTTTGAAGCAAAGATATACAGACGCTTAATACTGCGTTTGGTTAAATCTAGCACAAAACTGACAGCAAGGCACGTTATGATCTGGGCCTAGGCAAGGAATACAGTATAAATGGAAATCCCTATGAGGTATTTGCTTCCCACAAGTAATGCAATTATTAACTTTTACTGCCATCGGTAAGGAGCAAGAAAAGTTTTCCCCAACGAGGTACTTAGCTTTAACTGAAGACTTCAGTTCTGAAACTCGAATGCAAAAATTTCAGGAGTCGGCCGACCGGCACTTGCGAACTGCTTCTGCTTTGGGCACCGCACGGCAAGAAAGACTAAAGAAAATGGCGTTGGCTGCATGTTTTATACTCCTGACGACCTGACGTCATGGAAGAGGAGACAGCAACTGATGCAGGACCCAAGACTTTGATATTCAGGCCGAATGAGGGCAACCTACCAGCAGATTTCCCAAATGTAATGACTGCAACAGTGAAACACGAAGAACATCTGCTTAGTCTGTCCGCAATCACGATGGAGCTCCCTGGGATATATATTGTGATCAGAAAGTGCTTGGAAGCTATCGCCCACTGTCAGATTCTCATGGCTTCGCGACATAGGGGGTACGATTTGGTCCCTCCCTGTTTGTTTACGTACCAGACAATGGACATGTTGTCCGACTGGATAGCAATCATTCCGGACGGAAGCAGCATGTGAAAAGCTTGCAACCCCAATAGCACTGCTCTTAACTCCAGGACACTGATATGCAAGTTGATCTCTATACTGGACCATGTGCCCTGGACTGACTTTCCCTGGAAGTGGTCCCCCCACCCTATCAGGGAAGCATCCGTGGTCATCGTGGCTCTGGGTTGGTGATCCTGGAAGGGGCAACACCAAAGATTTTTGTTTGTACTCATCCACCAGAAGAGATCTTGTTTGCAGGTGCTGGTGATAAGGATCTGTGAGCTCAGGGGGTGAAGAGTGGATATCCACTGGGACTGAAGAAGCCATTGTAGCAGTCTCATGTGTAATCTGGCTAGGGGAACAATTGGGATGGCTGCAGCCATAGACCCCAGAGCCTGGAGAACTTCCCTTACAGACACCTTTCTTTGACAGAGTATCACTTGAACTTGTGTCCTTAATCTCTGAAGCCTGTGAGGAGGAAGAGAGACCAGACTTGATTGAGTGTTGAATATTGCCCCTATGAATTCCAACTGTTGTGAGGGCTGAAGGTTGGATTTCTCCCAGTGGATGGTGATGCCCAGTGACTCCGCTAGTACTAGAGTGTACCGGAGGGCCCTGACCAGAAGGCACTTTGTGGGGGCGGAGAGGAACCAATCGTCTACATATGGAAACATCTACAATCCCTGAAGTTTCAGATGAGCTGTGACCACTGCTAGACATTTTGTGAACACTCTGGGGCCGTTGAGAGACCGAATGGTACGGCTCTGAATTGGTAGTGATTGGCTCCCAGCCAGTAGCGAAGGAGAATTCTGGAGCGCTTGTCCATCATGATGTGATAATATGCATCCCGGAGGTCTAATGAGCACATCCACACACTCTCCCGCAGAAAGGGAAGGATGGATTGAATCGTGACCATGCGGAACTTGGTCTGAACTACTGATTTGTTTAGTTGGCTGAGATCCAAAATGGGCCTCCAGTCCTCGGTCTTCTTTGGCACTAAAAAGAATCTTGAGTAGAACCCTGATCCGCACTAGTCTGGGGGGGACCTATTGGATGACTCGTTTTTGACATAGCTTTCGTACTTCGGAAGCTGCCACTTCCCTCTAACTGGGTGGATCATCGGGAAGGGATTTTGGAGATCTTGGATAAGATATTAGGGGAATGTGATAGCCTCTGGTAATGATTCTCTGCACCCACTGATTGTCTGCAATAGAGAGCCAGGCAGCTTGGTGCAGAGAGAAATGCGCCCAGACTGCTTCCAGAGGAAAGCAATCGGGCAGAGCTTCAGGAGCGCTGATACAGTCTTCCCAAGAAGGACTCTCTGGAGTCCTGATTCCGGGGACCCCCTCTGCCTCGAATGGGGCATTTTCCATTATTGGAACCCCCTCTGCCTCTGGGGGAGTCCTCACCATGTGCGTCTCAGAAAGGAACTTGAGACTTCTTGTGCCACATCTTTCCACTCCTCTGGTTCCTGGAGAAGGAACGCTAAGGTTTGGAAAAGCACAGGCCCACAGAAGACAAGGTCTTCCCGTCCTGTTCGCACCTGGCTAATGTATCCTTGACCTTGGCACCGAACAGAGCTGATGGTTCGATAGGGGCATTTAAAAAGGAAGACTTGAAGGAGTCCGCGAGGTCACAAATGCACATCCAGGCGTTGCTTCTCATGACTACGCTTGCACCCGCAGCTCTAGCTGCTCCTTTGGTTGCGTGGGACAGCAATCTCATGGACGAATTGGATATTGACTCTAGGGTGGCAAGTTGGGAAGCAACTTTATCACGTGCCCGGTCCGAAACTTGACCCACAAGGGTTGCAGAGAGAGTTTGGTGATGAGATCTCTCTGGAGCCTCGTAAAATGTGCCAAAAAAGTTCAGAGACCTGACTGCAAAGGTCGCTGATGCAAAGACACGCTTCCCTAACCTGTCCACTGCCTGGGACTCTCTATTGGGTGGGTGAGCAGCAGGATTTTCCTCCGCACGGTCCTTTTTCATGGCTGCCGCCACCATCATAGCATCTACTGGCAAACCTCTAGACCAATGGGGTTGATCGTCTGGAGGGGAGAGTATCTTATCTGATCTCCTAGGGATGGCCTCAGTGGTGTCAGGGTTCTTCCACACCCACTGCATGATGAGCTTGACCAACTCATCGTGGGGGGGGGGGTCACCCAAGAAGTAGAGGGCCGAGAGTGGAAGGCCTGCAGGAATACAGATTCCTCTGTGGAAGGATTGGAAGGCTTTCAGTTGCCCCTCTGTTTCAAGATTTTCAGGATGTCTCCAAATAAGACATCGTCAGGGGGTGTCCGTGGGGATCCTTCCCCATCATCGTAGTCCGTATCTTCTGTGAGGGACTCCTCTGGGGAGTCCATGTGTTTCCTCTTACACACCCGCTCTGAGGGGGTTCTTTGGTGGGAGCATCTGAAGAAGACTCAGAAAGGGAAATACCCTGAACAGGGGTTTCCTGGGTCTTGTGCTCTTGGAGTCCTGGGGGGGGGGGGTGGCCTTTGACAGCTGCGGCTCAGAGGGAACTGGTGGGATGACTTGACGTAGGAGGATTGTTAGAAGCAAGCACCCTCTCCATCACCCGAAAAGCAGGCCCGCTTGAAGAGGAATGGGAGCCTGAAACCAAAGAAGACAATTTCGGAACCGGGGTCACAACCAGCTCCAAGCGGGCCACCCCCTGGGACGGAGCCTCAAGCAAACCTGGGGCGGGAGCACCCTCGGACCTGAAGACAGAACTGGCAACACAGCTGGTAAGTTGTGTACACTTACCATAAATGTAGATGTTCGAGTGTATTCACTGCTGCAGTCATTACATTTGGGTAATCCTGCTGGCAGGTTGCCCTCAGTTGGCCTGAATTCCAAAGTCTTGGGTCCTACATCGGCTGTCGTCGGCACTTCCCTGACATCAGGTCGTCAGGGGTATAAAAGAAGCAGCCAACGCCATTTTCTTTAGTTTTTCTTCCCCCAGATGTCAGGTGCCCCCTAAAAGGGTAGCCAAAATTTCTATGTATATATAAAATTACATGCAGCAATATAAACTTTACCTTCATCCACAACCAAATACACCACATAGGCAGTATAAATCAGAGAAGGAAAGATAGGTTCCACCAAAAGAAAAGGAGGGATGGCGGGTGGGTAACCTGGACTGCAACAGTGAATACACTTGAACATCTACATTTCTGGTAAGTGTACACAACTGTACTATGTTATTCGTGTTTCACTGTTGCAGTCATTACATTTGGGTAGCTTCCCAAAGCTATGGTTGGGAGGCTGGAGCTAAAAAACATTAGGAGCGGCTATGAGACCCTGCAGAACTGCAGTGGCAAAGCCTGCCTTGGATTTAGAGTAGAGCGGCAGATGACAGTGCTTTGCAAAGTTGTGCACCGAACTCCAAGTAGCTGCCTCTAAAATGTCCTTAGTTGGTACTCCCCTGACAAAGGCTGCTGAAGTGGCTTCAGCTCTGGTGGAATGTGGCCTAATGCCCTTAGGCACTGGCTTGCCATGGTATAAGTAGCAGAAATGAATGCAGTGGCCTATCCACTTTGAAATAGTCTGCTTTGAGATAGCCTTTCCTTGTGATCCTGCAGTATATGCCACTAGTAATTGCTCGGTCTCTCTGAAAACGTTGGTTCTGTCCAAGTAGAATCTAAGTTGTCTGTGTACGTCCAAAGAATGCAGAATTCTTTCCCCCTTGTTCTGTGGATTTGGATAAAAAGTTGGCAAATGAATGGTTTGGTTGAGAGCCACACCAGACACCACTTTAGGCATAAATGCTGGGTTTGTCCTCAGGGACACCCTTTCCTGACAAAAAATGATAAAAGGTTCCACAGCCATGAGTGCCTGTAGCTCTGAAACTAATCTTGCAGAAGTTATAGCTAGGAGCAGAGCTGTTTTCCAAGATAAAAACTTTATATCAGCAGTAGCAGCTGGTTCAAAAGGAAGCAGGGTGAGTTTTTCCAAGACATAGTTGAGGTCCCATGCAGGCATTGGTGATCTCCTTGGGAGGCCTTAAATTTTTGTCTCCTCTGAGGTACTGTTTTAATAAGGGATGAGAAAAGATTGGTGGCTCTGCATTGTAATGAGCTGAAATGGCAGAGGCATGAATTTTAATAAATGAGAAAGATAGGCCTTTGTCCAGCATCTCAGTTAAGTATTGTAAAATCTGAGGAATATTTGGCACAGCTGTATCTGTTTCTTTTGCCTGGTTCCAAGCACAGAATCTCTTCCATTTGCCTGGTTCCAAGCACAGAATCTCTTCCATTTTCCAGCGTAAGATTTTCTAGTACTAGGCTTTCTGGCTTCCAGAATGGCATCCATCACAGCTTTGCTGAGAGGTGTGTTTTGTATGACTACATTATCCGCCATGCTGCCAGGTTTGAAGTCCTGAGTTGGCTGTGCAGGATCTGATTGTTTTGCTGAGACAGTAGATGCGGTACTTGAGGTAAGGTCCAAGCTGGACATTGAGACAAGCTCCTTAATATTGGGTACCAGTGCTGGCGGGGCCAGTCTGGTGCAATAAGTATCATCTTTGGCTTCTCCTGTCTGACCTTTAGGAGTACCTTGGGGAGGACAGGCAGAGGGGGAAAGGCATATACTGATAGGTTTTTCCAGCTGAAGGATAGGGCATCCACTTTCCATGCTTGTCTGTGATAAATTCTTGTGCAGAAACTCTTTAGTTGGTAGTTGTGAGGGGAGGCAAATAGATCTATGTCCGGGCATCCCCATTTCCTTGTTATCATGCTGAAGACTTGTGGATCCAGCTGCCACTCTCATGGGGATCCATGAGGTTTCTGCTTAGTTCGTCTGCCAGAGTATTTTTCCTTCCTGGCAGGAATTGTGCCTGCAGATGTACTTGGCAAGTCAATGTCCCACAAGGTCATGGCTAATCTGCAAAGGGGGTAAGAATGTGTTCCCCCCTGCTTGTTTATATACCACATGACCGTGGTGTTATCTGTCTTTATCAGTAGTTGTCCTGGATGAAGTAGGTCCTTGAAGGCTGTCAGGGCATTTTGAACAGCTAGCATCTCTTTTTAATTGATATGTAGATGCATTTGGTTTGAGGGCCATGTTCCTTGAATGCATCTTCCTGCCATGTGGGCCCTCTAGGCATATTCTGATGCATCCGTTGTTAGTGTCTGCCTGGCTGGGGGTAATGAGAATGGCTGTCCCTTGTTTTGGTGACAAGCCTTTGCCCACCATCGAACCTCCTGTTGCAGGCAGGGAATGAGAGTAATTATAGTTTCCAGGCTGTGGCAATGTTGAGTCCAAGCACCAGTTTCCTCATATGCAGTCTTGCATATGGAATGAGTAGGATGCAGGATGCCATGAAACCCAAAGCCTGCAGAATTTTTCTTGCAGATAACTGGGCCTTTATAGCTAACATTTTGAAATAGGTAGTCCGTTGTCTTTGTCTGGCATGAGATAAGCCATCTGGGCAGTTGTATTTAAGCTTGCACTCAGGAATATTATCTCTTGAGAGGGTACTAGTTTTGATTTTTTTTCGTTGACTGTGTACCCTAGGCATGTTAGAAGTTTTTTCACAAATGCCAGATGCTGTAGAAGGATGTCCTTGTTCTCTGCTTGAATGAGACAGTCGTTCAAGTAAGGATATATTTGTATTCCTCTTAGTCTGCAGAAAGCAATTACTGGTGCCAGGCACTTTGTAAAGACCCTGGGTGCAGTAGATAAGCCAAAGGGCAGTGCAGAGAATTGGTAATGCATTGAGCCAGCCTTGTATCTGCATATTTGTCTGATTGGGACATGCAGGTATGCCTCTTTTAGGTCTAAAGTTACGAACCAATCATTCTTGTCCAGCATGGGCAGAAGCTGCTGCAAAGTCAACATTTTGAATTTTGGTATATCCAGGAATGTGCTCAGAATCGATAGGTCCAGTATTGGCCTCCAGGCCTTGTCCTTTCTGGGTACCAAGAACAGTCTTGAGTAAAATCCTTGTTCCCGCTCTTGCTCTGGCAATTGCTGAATGGCCCCCATGGTCCATGAGAGATGAGACTTGTTTTTGTGCCTCTGCCCATTGATTTTTTGGCAGATCTGGCAAACCGTTTGTCTTTGGCAGGGTATGGAAATGGAACTTGTAGCCTTGTGACACGATATTTAGAACCCACTTGTCCTGGGTTATAATGCGCCAATTTTGAGAAAAAAGTGCTAATTTTCCCCCTAAGGGTGCTGCCAGGAAATAAGTGCTTGATGTAGGCTGGGGAAGTCATTGGGACTGTATCATTTAAGGTTGTGATTTGTCGTTTCCACTTTTGGAGGTAGAAGCACCCCATTGCTTTGACCTGTATGAACCTTGTGCCTGGGATCTGCCTCTAGGGCATCTGGGTCTGCCCCTTTGAGGTCTGTCTGACACAGGAAAGGACCAATTCTTTGTTGGCCAGGACCAATTCTTTGTTGGCCAGTGTCTACTAAACCTAGGCAGCTGTACTTGTAAGAAATCTTTGACCGTTTGCATAGATTTAGCCTTGGCCTCCATTTTCTTTAACACTTCTTCCGCCTTAACACCAAACAAAGTATCATATTGTAAAGGTGCATCTAATAATTTAACTTTAACATGATCAGGCAGAGTTTGTTCCTTTAACCAAGCATGCCTTCTAACTACATAGCCTGTAACTGCGGCCCTGCAGGAAGCCTCTAAAGAATCAAAACCACATTGCAAAGTATGCTTTCCAACTTGTTCAGCTGCATGCAATATATCCTGCATTTCCTTGTTTTCTGCACATTCAGAGTTTAACAACATTTTCTGTTTAAGCAATGCCATGACATGTTGCTGATATTTGAGCATATGAAACTGACAATTTAAGGCCCTTATAGCCAAGGTAGCAGATGTGTAAACCTTTTTTCCCCATCTATCCAGTGCCCTAGAATCCCTGTCGGAAGGGGTAGGGTTTTTTGCAGCGGAAGCCTTAACTCCCTTGGGACCCTGAAAAATAGTTTCTGGTTCTGCAGCAGGGCTTTTAAAAAGGAATTTATGTGAGTCAGGAACCCTGTAATATCTGTCAGCCTTAACAGGAGCTGGAGGCAAGGAGTCAGGGGTAAGGCTAGACTCCGCAAACACATAATCTACAATGTCCAACACAGGAGGGATGGCTAGTGGCTTGTGCTGAGGTAGTAATGGGAAATCCCAGAGCCTCTTTTTAGATTCTGAAAAATCTTGGCTCTCCCAGTGGAAATGCTCCCTCATGGTATTTAAGGTTTCCCCAAAAGAATAGTCCTCAGGAGGAGAAGCTGAAGATATGGAATCTTCAGCATCAGAATCCTCATGGGGGGAAAAGAATATTCCTGATCAGAAGAGGAATCAGAAGAAATGGAAACCTGATGTGAAGATTCATAGTCAATCTCCTGCCTAGGCTGCTTATCAGGACGGGGATGGGAACCCTTGATCAAGGTAATCAAGTCTTGGCCATTTTGAGCATCTGTTTTTTGGGCATGGAGGCCTGTCCACGTGGCTCCTGAGTTTGCTTTTTTGCCTTTGAAGATGCTTTAATCTCTGCCTTTGAAGTCGGTTTAATGTATAGATGTTTGGGTCTGAATACACTCTCAGAAGTCGGTGCCTGCTCAGTGGCTCCGGACCCAACTGAAGGAATAGCGTCCGAGGCTCCAATACCTTGAGTTTCCAGTGGCATGGCCGACTCCACGTGGGAGTCAGTAGCAGCCTGTGACTCTAAAGTAGCGGTCGTCAGGGGCTGCGAAAGCGCCTCACTGAGAACCGGCGACTGGCTTAGGAGAAGCTTCGTCGTCAGGTTTGGGCCTCGACTGTCTTTCTTTTTCTTTGTGTTTTTTTGTAGTCGGATGGCTTTCTGACGACATTTCTGGATAATTGAACCTGCATCCAAAGTAGTTTAAAGCAAAATCATACTGACGCTTAATAGTGCGTTGGTTAAATCTAGCACAAAACCGACAACCCAGAAAGTTATGATCAGGACCTAGGCAAGTAATACAGTAAGAATGAAAGTCCTTATGAGGTATTTGCTTCCCACAAGAAATACAATTAACTTTTTCTGACATCGGTTCTGGAGCAAGAAAAAAGTTTCCCCAACGGGGTACTTAGCTTTATAAAAGACTTTGGATCTGAAATTCGAACGTGAAAATCTCAGGAGTCGGCCGACCAGCACTTACGAACTGCTTCTGCTTCAGGCACCGCGCGGCAAGAAAGACTGAAGAAAATGGCATCGGCTGCTTCTTTTATACTTCTGACGACCTGATGTCAGGGAAGGGAAGATGACAGCCGATGCAGGACCCAAGACTTTGGAATTCAGGCCGACTGAGGGTAACCTGCCAGCACGATTACCCAAATGTAATGACTGCAACAGTGAAACATGAAGAACATCCATGGCCGGAACAGAGGGTTCCATCCCCCAAGCATGAGAATGAGGAAGGGTGGGTACTGACAGGACCGACACCCAAAGGGGCCTCCGAGCCTCAGACACTGTCGTTGTCGGCGCCGAGGAAAGGGGTCCTCTTGTAGACATCGAATATATGAGCCTTGGAATAGAGGGCTCCAAGGGAGGAGAGTATGTAGGGGTCGCCGGTGTAACACACCCAAAGCCCGGAGTGGGATAGGGTCTAGGAAAATTTATAATGCCCCTGGTGGTCAGCAGCTGATCAAAAAGGCGCACCACATCCAATTCTGAAAGGCTCCTGGTGGACCTCACTGATGCCCCTGAGGGGGAATCAGGCTGGTCCAAAAAGGGGCTGAAGGCTTGTCCGGCAAATGGATCTGCAGACGGAGAGTACTGGGTCTGTGGTGTATTAAAGAACGGCATTGACGATTCCAGTTTGGAAACCGGCAACAAAGGAATGATCTGAGCCTAGAATGAGCTTGGAGCTGGGGTCACAGCTGGGGTGGCGGTCAATAACGGCTCCGAAGTTGTTGTCGGGACAGAGATGGGGGAACATTGGTGCTGAGATGGAGACAGACAAACTGGTCGGAACCGAGGTTGTAGTTGGCGCCGTTGTCATCGGAGCCGGGGCAGGCACTGATGAGGTGACCACAGTATGAATCACTAGAGCCAAACTCGGAGCCGAGGTGGTTGGAACCGAGGAGGCAGTACGGTGCTCAGTGGAAGTCTTATGGGTCTTGTGCTTATGGCTTTTCCCCCTATCACTGGCTGGTTAAGAGGGGTCTGAGCGGGGGGACGTTTCTTGTCCACAGAAAGAGGGGACGAGACCTCCAACGCAGAAATAGCCTCCGAAAAAGGCGAATGAAGCAGGCCCTTAAGGATCAAATTATTTCATCGCTCATTCAGCATCTGCTGACTGAAGCTGGCACAAATATCACATGGAGGTTTTGCCGATAAATGCAGAACCCCCAAACAATACACACACTCTTCATGAAGGTCACTATTCAGGAGCTTACCACTGCAAGAAGAGCAGTGTTTAAACCCCGTAGTCCCTTTCTTCTCAGACATAAGAGGAAACACTCACACACACACAAAAAATAGAAGAAAGTGAAGAAAACAGGAAAATACCAACAATGGTATTGGGAATACCACAAGGGTAGAAGGGCCAATACCAACAATCGTACGAAAGGAAATACCTGTGGGTGGAGCTGAGTGTAGTAAAGATACAAGAAATTAGCAAACTAACAGGAAAAATCCACAAAAACTTGTAAAATTTAGAAAAATACAACACTTAGCTGGAGAGCTCGGTGAAACGCTGCTATATGGCTGTGCGGCAAAAGAGATCTGAGGTAACTGAGTGAAGGGCATTGTGGGTAGCAGCTTAGCTCGAGAGTTTTTGGTGCACGCAAACTTGGCATAAGGCCGACTCTGTTCCGAGGGCTCGGAACTGAACCCATCAATGATGAATAGGAAGAAGATTAACAACTTCAAATATTAACTTTCAAAAAATCTTTTAATTAGGAATATTATGGAGCTGAAAAGAAGCACAGAAAGCTTTGTCTCAGAGTGGTGGATCACTCTGAACTGCAGTATGTCACAAAGGAGTGGCTATACTCTGTGTACAATGCTCTGAAATACTAGAGGCTCAGCCCTTTGAAGACTCTGAAATTTCCATATATTTTCATTTTTTATTTTTGAGATTTTGAGGAAGGCCTTACTTTCTTTTTTCCCCAATGAGTACATTTTAACTTTAGAATTTTTCAGAACAGGAAACAGAATTAGTAGATGAGTAATTTACAATGTTAATTAATTGTTGTAATTTTTTTGCTTAACTGGTTAAAGTTATCTTGTTAAAAACTGCACTGTGAAGACATACTTTTAGATCATGTTCTTTCCCTAAACAAACCAGTCACAATAAAAGACTCTTTACAGAGTATTTGATGGAAACAAATATAGTTGTTGCGGCCTTTCTCATGAAATTTGATTTATTAAAGCCAAACAGATAATTTGTCGCACTTAAGGTGCCAAACAGTTTAAGCAATATGCAACAGTGTTACAAAGTAATCTAGTACAGAAGTAGTCAATGAACTGATGAAGTTAAACAAAGCAACTATTTAGTTCAGGTTCAAAGGTTGTTACTAGGCTATTTGCCCTAGGGCCTTTATAAGCCAAGCCATGTCATACCCTTTTGTTCCCTTACTGACCAAGCTGTATGGTCTATATTTGCTGCGCATGTCTATGATCAGCACAGACTGCCCTTATCTAAGAGGGACACGTGACACCTCCAGGGTAAATTAACAGTCTCCCATCCCATTCAGTTGTCCAAGTTACGCTTAAATAGGGTCATTGAGAAGCTCTGTTTTATGTGAATTGGGAGTTTGTTCCAGATGACTGGCAATCTCTAGGAGACGTATCTATTGCTCCAGCATGTCCTGTTAACATTGCAAGCTAGGTAAAGATCCCTACATTGAGTGAATCTTGTCCCATTAGACTTGTGGATGTGCAGCATTTCCATTATGGCAGGGTCCGAGACTGCTTTGTAGGCCAGGCACAAGTAGCCTCTCAGCAGCCTATAAGATACAGAGTACAGTGACACAGCCTTCAGTCTGTCCTTGTAGGCCATGTGTTGAAGGTTCTGAATTTTCTTGGTGAGAAACCTCTAAGGTCTCTCTAGCTGCTGCAGGTGTCTGGTGAGGTACATACAGAAGACAGCTTTGTACTCTATTAGTGGTCTGATGAGGGATAAGTACAAGGTAGCTATAACATCCTTAGCTCTGGAAGCGATGTCTTTATTTATGAGATGCGCAACATAGAAGGCCTTCCTTACCACTGTGGAGACATGGTGATCGAAGTTAAGGTTGCTA
Source organism: Protopterus annectens (assembly GCF_019279795.1). Lineage (NCBI taxonomy): Eukaryota > Metazoa > Chordata > Ceratodontiformes > Protopteridae > Protopterus > Protopterus annectens. The sequence goes on along the minus strand of NC_056743.1, from coordinate 1,706,330,053 downwards.
TCAATCTGTGTTCCCACATCTCTCACCACGGGGTTAGAACTAAGGAGGGTACTGTTAAAATTGTAATTTTCAGGGACTTCCTCTTTGCCAAAAGGGATAACACATTTCCTTACATTTAGTTTATATCTGTGGCTCTGGCACCAATCATTTGTCTGTGTAAGCACTTTTTGTAGTATGTCAACATCGTTGGGGGACTCTATCATTGTAGCCAGTTTGCAGTCATCTGCGAAGCTGGTAAGTCAGATGCCATGTATTTTTGCCTTGACTTTTGAGATAGCAGAGTATATATGTTCACTTTAACAGTAGGGATGCCCTGTAATTGCGAAGGTATGAGAATATAACCATGCATCTAAACGGAAATCAGCTGCTGAAATCTTCTGTCATAATCCTCTGGCCAGAAGAATGATGTCCATATACACATATCCTAAACCATATATATCATTTCCTGCAGCAGTGATCCTTACAATGTACACTGACAAATGTTCAGGACTACAATCCCATTGAGGTTTTTGGGCCTAGAGTGACTGAAAGCAAAGCTTGCAAAACATTAGACAACACTGTTCAATTTTTTTACACCACCTTTTCTGTGGTATGCAATTCTAAGCATTTCCTCAGTTGTAAAATCTCATACATGCACTGTTTGAACATTCCAGTATGAATCTAAAATCAAAGGTAAGTACAGTAGGCAAAGATATTATATACAGGTAGAATTTAAGCAACATGTACTCAATGTTTGAGTATGTAACACCGATTAACAAATGGCAATGGCACACGAGAGTCCTATATTCATATTCATATTGTATTCATGCTGTAATAACATACATGCAAGAAATGCATATATTTTATTTTTTATTTAACAAATGTAAAATAAAAAATAAAATAAAATATATGCATTTCTTGCATGTATGTTATTACAGCATGAATACAAACTATTGCAAACACTACAACTGCTGTTTCTGCATATGAAGCACACTTCAGGTGTAACTGCTAGCAGTACGGTAAGTTTAAGTTTATGAGTAAGTGCTTCAAACTGCTGATCTCAAATTCTCTATTTGTACACAGTGTGCTCCCCTCAGCAAGATCCTTACCCAAAACCAATGCTTCCTGGTCAGTGGTAGAGCAGCACAGTGGCTAAGCTTTTCTGTGCCACAGCTCTTTCACTGTTTACGTAGTCTATGTTCTCCGCATGTATGTGTGGGTTGTCTTCAAACAGTCTGTTTGTTCATCTTCTCCCAAAACCACAATGGTTAATTTAACTGATATTCTAACAAATTGTCTATGTACACTGCATCTGCCCTTACCCCTGTGACCCTGGTCTTGGCTGAAAAAGATCCATGTACTAACAGCTCATTTATCCATTTAAAAATGAACCTCAGAATTTACATAATTTAAAACACTGTAAAGAGCCTTGTGTGCTTACTGGCTGTTGACTAATCAATTAATTAAATGCTGCTGCAATTCTTTTCGTCAGTTCTTACTCGGATAGCTTTTCTAGTTCATACCTCCCCCAGCTCATGAATGTAAAAAACATCATTATTTGCTCAATTAAAAAAAGCATACTAGGCACAAGCTGCCTGCCAAAGGGACATGGGGGACATCAACAACTGGATTCACTCCTAGTGAATGTGAATATTAGCATTACTTACTGCACTGGGCCATGAATGCCATTCAGGATGCTGAGCACCAACCGCGGTGGAGCTACCTCATTGCACAAGTAGTGGTGGGAATCTGCGACAAGTCGAAAATAGCCATCAACCAAAGATACAAAGGATAGTGCCACTTCAGGAGACGGTAGCACCAGCACCTATATAAAATGTTAAAAGAACAAGTGTTAAAGCGTGTCCTGTTCTCTGCTCTTCTCTTCAAGATAATTAAATTAAATCCAGTAACTTTCAAATGTCCCCATTACAATCACACACATAAATACTAAGTCAACCCATCATTTCTCTGAATCTTAAAAAAGCTTCTATATCACATTAACTGGGTCACCTTTCAATGAAGCCATGAAAAGAGTAGAGCCTTGATGTGCTTTGGTGTTCAGTGGCAGCCACAATGGCAGCAAGCCCATAACTCAACAGTCCAGGCACAGAACATGTCCATTCAAAAGCGAGTCAAGACACTGGCCTAAACTGAGCTTTTCATTACTGAAGGTGCCCCATTTCCTAGAGAGGTCTCTCTCTCTCTGACTTTCTGTGCTTCTGAAGTCACAGAGCTCCACTACTGACTTGTTTGATTGGATTCCTGTCGGGCTAGTATGCTACAACCAGCCCAAAGTTGCACCCACCAAGGATCTTTTGTTCAAGCCTCTGAGAAGCACAGAAAGCCATGAACTGTGAGGAAACAAGCTTTTCGCCAAAATGGCATGACAAAAGCTGCACTGAGCTGTACTCAGAGTACTGTCTCTGCTGAACTTGCTTTACAGTGGGTTATCTGCACAAGAGTTTTTTCGCCTGTAAGAGGCATGCAAAATCTATACAACCTTTGAAATCCAGGTCTGAGCGTCAAATTACCAGTACTAAATATAAACAAACACATCCTGAGTTGCAGTACACTCTTGCCCAAATAACTAAGCATTTCCTCATGCCTCAGTAGTAAGTCCTCACAATCAGTATCCTACACAAATCAAACATCAAGCACTTGTAGTCACCCATGTCACACCTGAATCATTTCTGTCAGAACCATGGACCAACAATTACCCCATAACTTCTGTAGCCAGCCTGACTGAGATTGGTATTTTGAGACAGTATAAGAATTGTCTCATGCTGTCTGGCAATCATCTAAAATTTAAACAGCATAACACAGTGTGAGAGATGTACATATATATAATGTAATTGGAGGTAAAAATCTCATACACAGTAAACTTAGACATCAAAATAATCAACAGTACACCACACACACTACTGCTCAAAAAGGCCATGATAATACACATACTCCATCATATGCAGAGGTTCTAAAGATTAACTTGCCTAAACTTTAAAGACCTCCAAAACAACACAGGCACAAAGCACACTCAGCAAGTTAAGTCTACCACCTGATGTAGCTCAAGGAGTTTCAAAATCATGGATACTGAGCTGATAAGTCAGGCATTTACCCAATCAAACATTCTAGTTGGAAGTGAATCCACTGTAAGACAAAAATGTACCTCTTAGCAGGAGGAGCAAGGGAAGTGTGACAGTTGCTTGTCTAGTGCCAGGATCCTTCAGATAACATATGCACTGAAAAAGTCCTTGAAAGTACAGTTGTGTAAGAGCTTACCATAACAGTAGATGCCCTACTGTTCACTGCTGCAGTATTCCTAACATATGGATCATCAAGTCTGTTGTCCGGCTGGGGTACTAAAGCTTTTCCTTCACAGTATCATATGTCTGATGGGTAATCTCAGCCTGCAAGCAAAGGGGTATACAGGCGGATGTACGGGCATAATTCCTCACATTATCTCAAAGCCAATGGCCTAAAGACTCCTGAGACAGAAAAAGTGGTCAGCTAGAAGGGACACAGTATGAAGTGGTAAGAAAGCCTCTTCGGTTATAGGGAACTTCCCACAGGATAGGAACTGAGAGAAAAACACAGAGTAAGGAGAAAATAAAGAATAGAGAAGGAGGGAGAGAAGGAATACTGCAACAGTGATCAGTAGGACATCTACTGTTATGTTAAGTTCTTACACAACTGTCCTATGTCCTGACTGAAATTACTGTTGCAGTAAACCTATCACAAGGGTGATTCCCAGAGCTAAAGAGAAAATGTAGGTGGTTTGTTAGAAGTCTAATAGATACAACTGTCCAAGAGGCCAAAAAGGACTGACCTAGTGAACGGAGATCTGGGCACTGAAAAGGCATCAATCCTGTAGTGTTTACTGAAAATGTGTACAGATGAGCAGGTTCCTCTAGTATGGACCTGGTATTCACTCCTTTGTAGAATCCTCCAGAGGTTGCTACTGTTCTGGTGGAATAAGCTTGAGGGTACGAAGGCGAGAACTTGCCAAGTAGACAGTAACAAAAAGACAGATCTTAAGAGATTCAGCTTGCAGTGGTTTGCTTAGACACTGGTTGGCCCAGTTTAGAATCCATAAAAGAAACAAAATGTTCAGCAGACTTTTGAATGGATTTTGTTTTGTCAAAAGGGATTCTTAGCCATCTGTGAATGTCCAAAGAATGCAGTAGCCTTTCCCCCAAACTCTGTGGGTTAGGAAAGAAGGCAAGTAGATTTATGGCCTGATTGAGACACAACTCATTCACTACTTTAGGCATAAATGAAGGATTAACCTTGAGGGTCATCCTGTCTTTGTGAAAAAATAAGAAGGGTTAGAACAGCCGTGAGTGCCTGAAGTTCTGAAACACTACAAGTTTCAGCCAGGAGTAGGATAGCTTTCCAGGTGCAGAATCTGATTTTGGCTGATTGCTTACATTTGCTGGTTCAAAAGGAGATAAGGTAAGCTCTTCCATAACAAAGTTGAGGGCCCAACTCCCAAATAGGGGCAATGGACTTTCTAGGTGGTTTAGGATGCAAGACCCCTTTAAGAAATAATTTGTCCACAGATCCAGCTATTGGGGATGCACAAGCCAGGGCATTTCTTTGTGCCGCTCCCAAGCCCGGGTAAATGGGGAGGGCTGCATCTGGAAGGGCATCTAGCTTAAAGCCTCTGCCAAATGACTTATGCAGAAAACATTTCATATTTCCATAACAGATCAGTCGAGGCCCAGGTTAACAATGATTGCCACCAGTACTGTTAGCCAACAGGGTGCTGGCGGAAATTGGGCTACTGTTGGCCGAAGGAGAAGAGGAGGTGGAAGGCATGCCTGAAGGCAGGAAGAGAGGAGGAAGCTTAGGACTGTAGTAGTGAGGGTAGGAACTTTGAATGTTGGCAGTATGACTGGTATAGGGAGAGAGCTAGCTGATATGATGGACAAAAGGAAGGTTGATATATTGTGCGTGCAAGAGACCAGATTGAAGGGAAGTAAGGCCAGGTGTATAGAAGGAGGGTTCAAATTGTTCTATCATGGTGTGGATGGCAGGAGAAATGGGGTAGGGGTTATCCTAAAGGAACAGTATGCCAAGAGTGTTTTGGAGGTGAAGAGAGAGTCTCTGATAGCGTGATGTTTATGAAGCTTGAAATTGATGGTGTGATGATGAATGTTGGGTGTGCGATGGATTGAGAAAGAAAAATTTTGGAGTGAGTTGGATGAAGTGGTGGTGAGTGTACCCAAGGGTGAGAGACTAGTGATTGGAGCGGACTTCAATGGGCATGTTGGTGAAGTGAACAGAGGGGATGAGGAAATGATGGGTAGGTATGGTGTTAAGGAGAGGAATGCAGAAGGTCAGATGACTGTGGATTTTGCGAAAAGGATGGACATGGCTGTGATGAAAACGTATTTTAAGAAGAGGGAGGCGCATAGGGTGACGTACAAGAATGGAGGAAGATGCACACAGGTGGATTATATCCTATGTAGGAGGGCCAGTCTGAAGGAGATTAGAGACTGTAAAGTGGTGACAGTGGAAAGTATAATTAAGCAGCATAGAATGGTGGTCTGTAGGATGAAGTTGGTGATCAAGAAGAGGAGGAGTGTGAAAGCAGTGCCAAGGATTAAATGGTGGAAGTTAAAAAAGGGTGATTGTGAGGTGGAGTTCAGGGAAGAGTTAAGACAGGCACTGGGAGGCAGTGAAGAGTTACTGAATAGCTGGGTAACTACAGCAGAGCTAGTAAGGGAGACTGCTAGAAAGGTGCTTGGTGTGACATCTGGACAGAGGAAGGAGGACAAGGAGACCTGGTGGTGGAATGAGGAAGTACAGGAGAGTACACAGAGGAAGAGGCTGGTGAACAAGAAGTGGGATTGTCAAAGAGATGAAGAAAGTAGACATAAGTATAAGGAGATGAGGCGCATGGCAAAGAGAGAGGTGGCTAAGGATAAGGGATATGGAGAGTTGTATAAGAGATTGGACACTAAAGAGGGAGAAAAGGACCTGTACCGATTGGATAGACAGAGGGACAGAGCTGGGAAAGATGTGCAGCAGGTAAGGGTGATAAAAGATAGTGAGGGAAATGTACTCACAAGTGAGGAGAGTGTGTTGAGTAGATGGAAAGAGTACTTTGAAGGGCTGATGAATGAAGAGAATGAGAGAGAGACAAGGTTGGATGATGTGGGGATAGTGAATCAGGAAGTGAAACAGATTAGTAAGGAGGAAGTAAGGACAGCTTTGAAGAGGATGAAGAATGGAAAGGCTGTTGGCCCAGATACCAGTGGAAGCATGGAGGTGCTTAGGAGAAATGGCAGTGGAATTTTTAACCAGATTGTTTAATGGAATTTTGGAAAGTCAGAGGATGCCTGAGGAGTGGAGAAAAAGTGTTTTGGTACCTATCTTTAAGAATAAGGGTGATGTGCAGGGCTGCAATAACTACAGAGGGATAAAACTGATCAGTCACAGCTTGAAGTTATGGGAAAGAGTAGTGGAAGCTAGGTTAAGAAGGGAGGTGATGATTAGTGATCAGCAGTATGGTTTCATGCTAGGAAAGAGCACTACAGATGCAATGTTTGCTCTGAGAGTGTTGTTGGAGAAATACAGAGAAGGTCAGAAGGAGTTGCATTGAGTCTTTGTGGACTTAGAGAAAGCATATGACAGGGTGCCTACAGAGGAGTTGTGGTATTGTATGAGGAAGTCGGGAGTGGCAGAGAAGTATGTAAGAGTGGGTACAGGATATGTACGAGGGTAGTGCGACATTGGTGAGGACTGTGGTGGGAGTGACAGATACGTTTAAGGTGGAGGTGGGATTACATCAAGGATCAGCTCTGAGCCCTTTCTTATTTGCAGTGGTGTTGGATAGGTTGGCAGATGAGATCAGACAGGAGGCCCCGTGCACTATGATGTTTGCAGATGACATTGTGATATGCAGTGAGAGTATGGACCAGGTTGAGGAGACCCTGGAGAGGTGGAGATATGCTTTAGAGAGGAGAGGAATGAAGGTCAGCAAGGCTAAAACAGAATAAATGTGTGTAAATGAGAGGGAGGGTAGAGGAATAGTGAGGATGCAAGGAGTAGAGTTGGTAAAGGTGGATGAGTTTAAGTACTTGGGATCAACAGTTCAGAGTAATAGTGAGTGTGGAAGAGAGATGAAGAAGACAGCACAGGCAGGGTGGAATGGGTGGAGTAGAGTGTCAGGAGTGATTCGTGACAAATGGGTACCAGTAAGAGTGAAAGGGACAAGAGGGTAGTGAGACCAGCTATGTTATATGGGTTGGAGACGATGGCACTGACAAAAAGGTAGGAGTCGGAACTGGATGTGGCAGAGTTAAAGATGTTAAGATTTGCACTGGGTGTGATTAGGATGGACAGGATTAGGAATCAGTATATTAGAGGGTCAGCTCAGGTTGGACAGTTTAGAGACAAAGCAAGAGAGGCGAGATTGCGTTGGTTTAGACATGTGCTGAGGAGGGATGCTGGGTATATTGGGAAAAGGATGCTAAAGATGGAGCTGCCAGGTAAGAGGAAGGCCTAAGATAAGGTTTATGGATGTGGTGAGGGAGGACATGCAGGCAGCTGGTGTGAAACAGCATGATGCAGAGGACAGGAAGAAATGGAAACAGATGATCCGCTGTGGCAATCCTAATGGGAACAGCCGAAAGAAGATGATGATGATGATCTACACATAAGCTGGGGAGTGAGAGGTAAGCAAGCAGAGATGGCTGACAGGTGGGCTTTGATGTAAGAATAGGCCACACCTGTATGCAAGAGCTCAAACAGATATTGGAAGGTACCTCTGATTGATGGGGTCCTGTCCATTCCTTTGGCTAGGTAAGATTTTTGAGTGGTTGGTCTCCTGGCTTCTTGGAGACCTTTAAAAACATCCTCAGACAAATGATGCCTATAAGGAATTAGAACCCTATTATCCAGAAAAAAATGATGCCTGTAAGGAATTAGAACCCTAATATCCACAGAGTTAGGTTTAAGCTTCACAGATTGGGGTGAAGCAGTAAAGCTTTCTGTTGTGTGATGAGATCCATTTGGTGTGGCAGTTTATAGTACCTACCCCTGACCAGAAGAAAAAGAAGGAAACAGTGCTGTTTTTGGCCAAAAGGGAATTACTAAGACAAATTTTATTTTTTCTGTTTGGGTCTTTAGAATAACTCTTAGAATAAAAGGTAATGGAGGGAAGGTGTAGAGGAAATTTCCTCTCCACTGAAAAGTAAAAGCATCTGTCCTCCATACTGAGGGGCAAGGATTCCTGGCACAAAATATTACCTATTTGTCTTTACAGCAAACAGGTCTATCTGAGGGCTTTAAGAAAACAAAGAAACCAAGCTGTTCTACCACTACTTCAGTTTATTACAATCTGGTCCTCCAGCTGCTTGCCTTCTCAGGATAATTAGTCAGTTCCATAAAGTGCCTTATATAGAGGTAGAACCCAGTTAATAAACAATGAATTATACAATTATTAAATCAAACAATAAAACTTAAAGTATTACATAGAAATTATGTAACCAGTTTATATCTGTCAATGCCTAAATTCAATACAAATAGATAGAATAACTACCTATATTACTACTAACATTATGTATAAGCTAAAATACATATTTATTAATTGCATAAACATTTCTACTGATTAACCTGTATTTCAATTGTTTAAGCATTTTATTACTACCTAATTTAAAAACACAAATTAATCTTTAAATTTAAGCCTTTGGGAGATGTCTTATAATTTAATATTATTTTACTCTCTGGCAAAATTAACACCTCTAGGAAGATGAGGCTGAGATAACACACTAAAAATGAAACTAGTATCTAAACCTTGATGGTCTTTCTGGAAATGCTTTGCAACAGGACTTTTCAAAGCACAATTTCTAATATCC